>NW_028252316.1:0-20858 GCF_964263255.1 Lissotriton vulgaris
AGACCATCTCTGTGCTCCTCTTCCCGGCCAAGGTCATCAATAAAACCGTCAACAGACAGCTAACCTGATACCTCGAAGAAAACAGAACCCTGCACCCTCCCCAGTCAGGGTTTTGCAGCAACCACAGCACCAAGACTGCCCTCATCACCGCCACCGATGACATCAGGACCCTGCTGGACAACGGCGAGACCACAGCACTCATACCCCTAGATCTCTCAGCCGCTTTTGACACAGTCTGCCACCGCACACTACGCGCACGCCTCCATGCCGCAGGGATCCCAGACAAGGCTCTGGATTGGACCACCTCCTTCCTCTCCGGCAGAACCCAGGGCATCTGTCTCCCCCCATTCCGTTCCAAAGCCTCCGAGATCATCTGCGGCGAACCCCAGGGATCCCACTCAGCCAGACGCTGTTTCAAATTTACATGGCCCCCCTCGCACACGTAGCCCAACAGCAAAACCTCAACATAATCTCCTACTTCGACGACACTCAGCTGATCTTCTCCCTCACCAAAGACCCCATCACCACCAAAGCCAACCTCCACGAAGGAATGAAGGCCGTCGCCGACTGGATGAAGACCAGCAATCTGAAGCTGAACTCAGACCAGACGGAGGTCCTCATCCTCGGATCCAACCCTTCAGCCTGGGACGACTTCTGGTGGGCGACGACACTGGGGGCAGCCCCGACACCCACCGACCACGCACGCAACCTGGGAATCATCCTCAACTCAACACTCTCAATGACCAAGCAAGTCAAAGACGTCTCATCCTCCTGGTTCAACACCCTCCGCATGCTCCGCAAGATCTACATATGGATCGCGACAGATACAATAAAGACAGTCACCCAGGCCCTCGTCAGCAGCAGACTTAACTATGGAAATGCCCTCTACTTGGGAGCCCCGACCAAGCTCATCAAACGACTACAATGCATCCAAAACGCCTCGGCAAGACTGATCCTCGACGTCACCCCCCACCTGAGAAACCTGCACTGGCTCCCTGTCAACAAGAGGATATCCTTTAAGCTCCTCACCCACGCACACAAGGCACTCCACAAGACTGGCCCAGCCTACCTCAACAGACGGCTCTCCTTCTACATCCCCAACCGCCAGGTACGCTCTGCCGACCTCTCACTCGCCACCGTCCCGCGCATCCGAAGAACAACCACCGGTGAGAGATCCTTCTTCCACCTAACCGCCAAGACATGGAACATCCTCCCACTGAGCCTATGACAGACTCAAGGGGAAACAACGTTTACAATGCAACTTTTACAACGCACTTCCATTACAACAAAACATTTACAAAGCAATATCCTTCACATCGCATGCCATTAAAACGCAACCATTACAATGCATCACACTACAACGCATACCACTACAACGCATTTCGTTACAACACAGTCATTACAACGCATACCATTACAACGCATACCATCACAGCGCATAGTACCCTTACACTATCCAACACTTACCCTACTGTTGCACACCCTGGAGTTAGAATAGTAATTTTTACCCCTACACTATCCAACACTTACACTACTGTTGCATCCCCTGGAGTTAGAATAGTAAATTTTACCCCTACACTATCCAACACTTACCCTACTGTTGCACCCCCCTGGAGTTAGAATAGTAATTTTTACCCCTACACTATCCAATACTTACCATACATGCAATGTAATGGTATGCCTTCTAATGGTATGCATTGTAAAGGTAGTATGCGTTGTAATGGAATGCGTTGTAAAGGTATTTTTTAAAAATTTGTTGTAATGGCATGCGCTGTAATGGAATGCGTTGTAATGGATGTTGCGTTGTAAAAAATGTGTTGTAAAGGTATGAGTTGTAACATCATACATTCGACTCAAGACCTGCTGACCTTCAGGAGGATACTAAAGACCTGGCTGTTCAATCAGTAGAGCCCTCCCACCCCCCACCCCCAGCGCCTTGAGACCCTTGAGCGTATGTAGTGCGCTTTACAAATGATTGATTGATTGATTAATTGATGTTAAGCAGAAGCAGACATCAACTGGAGTCTCTTAAGTTGGTACAGAGAGAGACTCGTGTATAATACATTGGCATACCCAGCCAGGAGGGCATAGACAGCCATCTTATGACAAGGAGCTTTGCACTGCAAAAGATTCCAGCAGGGTTGCTAAGGGGGACATGAAGACATTAAAAAATGTCAGACATAGGGCAGAGTCCTGGGTTACCTCAGACGTAAGGGTTTAGAGTCAGACGCAAATGGTGCCATCCACACAGACTGACATCTATTCAATCAAAAGGAGCCGAGCCAGACCAGCGTGGTCCCACCTATCCCAATGTCCTGCAAGGGTTGCATCAGCACAAGATCATACAAGAAAGCAAAGTTCAAAATTCTGAGCAAATACTAGATTGGTGTGTCCTTTAAATTTGGGAAAAGCAAAAAGGAAAGATTGTGTAAGATAAAAAAAAAAAAACAAGTCCTGGAAGTAGTCAAAAGGCTAGAAAGAGAGGAGGAAGTAATAGCAGAAAAACGTTGAAAGTAAGGCATCCGGAAAAGCAACCAATGTCTACTGGCAAAATGTACCTGATTAGTCCATCAAAGTGTAAGTACAAAAGAATGCAATACCCTTAAGAAGGACATCATTTTGGTCAGTGGAAAAGTGAGATGCCAACCAAGTCAGTAGGTCGAATGTTCTTCATAGTCAGGGGCTTCCACTAACATTGATGGATAACTTGCATGTTATTCAATGTAGCTCTGCAGTTGGAGATTCTGTGAAGCCTCACAGATATCCCATTGTGCCAAAATGCCAAGTGCAGCAGCAAGCGCCATCAGACAATCCTGCTCATGAGCCACTAATGGGCCCATTAGCCAGTCGAAATCCAGAACTGGAATGAGGTGCTGGTGAGACATAACTCCAATGCCCACGTAAAATAACAGCAGCAGCATGAAAATACAGGTTGCATGCAAGTAAAGTACGCAAAACAAAACGATAATCCATAGGACACACTGAGTGTCACAAGAGGCAGTGCACCAAAACATTCATGCATCTGGTCACGGAGCAGTTGTAGCCGGCTTGGTCTGCGCAGAACCACACGAGGAGCAGCCATTGCGTAGCAGGCACAAGCAAGGAGTCTTGCAGGACATCTACTGCCAATGCCAATAGTAACGGTAAACCGCCAAAGACGCTGAAAAAGATGGAATGAATGAATGCAGGTATCGCACCAAATATAGTCTGAAATGAAGTCACAAGGCCAGAACACATATGTTTAAAAAACATGAGCCAGGCCTTTTGTATGCGATGCATTAAAAATACGATAAATCAACTAGCCAAAATGTTGTGGGAGATTTGTGTTTAAAAGTGATTTAATCTCAGACGCTGGACACCCCACCTGGAGTGTGAAGGTTTCACGTGCGGAAGTCAATGCAACTTCTTGTTGCATTAGAAGCTCCTTTAATCTGCCCAGCTTGTTGAAATCTGCCTTCAAAGTAGGAATCGATGGCCACAGTGGACTATCCAGTGGCCCATGCGGGGGTGGGAAAGGCACATTATGACAACAAATTACATGCTGGGAAACTGTTACAATGTAAGGAATGCCAGCCTGCAATCTGCATCATTTTTGGTTATTTAAAATAAGATAGCTACCGTTAGTAATTAGTGTGAACGTGGGAATTATGTCTGGAGTTGGTTTACCTTTTAAAACACACGCAAGATTCGGAGCTGAAATGTGACAGGCTCCGCTCAACTGTACATTTCTACAGATTTGGGAATGTCCCACAGTGGAATCACAATCCTCCCCTGTTAGGTAAATTGTAGTAACCATGTGCTCCTCATAAGATGGCCTCCTGTGGTCATTAGACCTTCCTTTGTGTTCCCATCTCCCCAGCCTCCCAGAATACCTGTGTGCATTCTACCTTGTACTGTTGGAAGGTTCCACTCTTGTCAGTTGATGGTCTGTTCAGCTTGCGAAGTGTGCACTCTGCTGTGTTCCTAATAAACCAATCTTATAACTACGAAGAAGTGTCCTGCTGCATACATCAACTAATTTATAACATTTTGGCAATGATTTTGCTGACCAGACCAAGGAGGAAGCACAGCGCAGCACAAGCAAAACCTCGCACAAAGAACCCAAGATTGCATGCCATCCAACTGCGGCTAAAAACTAGAAGAAAAGGAACTTCAAACCCGCAAAACACCAGCAAATAGGAAGCAGCCATGAAAAAATCTAAACTAAAAAGAAGAAATCGAATCAGCCGCAACTAATGAAACCAATTTCCAGTCAGTCAGTTTTTGTGTGCGAAGTTGCATCTTTCCTGGTGAGTGCCTATCCGTTATTTTCTGCCAGTATTCTTGACGGCCTGCCTGCAGCAAAGACATTTTGAATGTCTCTGTACTCATCCGCTCTTCCCTGTGGCAACTTTCCATTTGATGACGTAGCACAGTCTCCATGGGTGGTTGCGGAGAAGCAGCGTGTATGTAGTGAATGTTCAACGTTTTCCTCTCTTGCCCTGGTTACCAGTACCTAGCTGTAGAAGATATCTCTGTGCGTCATCGCACAACGTAATAGGTCATGAGGCACTGTCAAGAAGCCATTTTGCAGCTCTGTTCCCAAGGTGTACTTCCGTCCCCATGGTAACGCAGGTTACGGGATAAATGCAAAACTGCCTGCTTAAATGTGTTTGTGCAGTTACACACGTACTTCTCCCGATAAAACAAATGGTGAGTGGAGTGCGAAAATGTTCCCATGTTATGCGCCTATGTTTCGTGAGAAGAAGTATGAATGAGCGTTGGTGACAGAGACAACTGGCAGTGTATTAAAAGTTTACTCACATGCTGTAGTATGAACTGTTGGAAATATTAAAGCGCAAGCGGTACCTATGTGTTTTGTGTAAAAAAATATTGGTGCGCTTGTAGACAGCCACAGAAATTTTCAGACATCAACAGTTTTTGTCACGCTGCGCCATCAAGTGCCCTTTGAGCACAGAGATAACTCAGTAGTCAAAGTGTCTGGAATCATAGAGAAACACTTGAGGTGCTGTATCCTGAGAGCGTATGCGTCTTCTGTCAAGTTTGTGAAGGTGCATTCACATTTGATTGGGTTTGATTTACACTTCACTCGTAAGTGTGTTTTTAGACCGTTACATCTTGAAATTGTTGACTACATTGCAACCTTGTGGACTTTTGAAGTATTTTATGTGTGGCTCTTTTTCATAAAATCAAGAATGGATGGTCACAATATGGATCTCTTTTGCAAACCAGAACAAAATTAAAGTATTTTGTGTAAAAGTGACAAGGTCCCAGAATAAGGACAGAGAGTCCGGAACCAGGAAAGTAAAGAATTGGAGGGAATCCATGGCAGCCTCACTTTTGCAATGGGTGCATTTTGCTCAGAGGACACTGTGCTTTTGAAGCTAAGAATAGGAGTTCACCCCACCAAAGTCTCCAGTATTAAAAAAAAGGTGCCCCTGCAATGAGGGCATGTCTGTGAATGATTTGCGTTTAGACATTAAAGCCAGCTCTGTAGCACTGAGACAAAGAGCCCGGGATATATATATATATATCTATATTAAAAAAATGTGACACAGATTTCAGAACCAGAGAAAAAGAACTAGAATCGAGTCTAAGGAACCCACAAGTAAAACCGCCCAGAAATTGAATAAAGTTGAACCTGACCAACAATTATTTTGTGTGACTACTGTAAACGCCACAACCTGTTTTGCACCTGGAAGTCTTGAAAAGTACACACCATTATAGTGTTTGTAGTTGAACCTTCTAAATTAAAGCATGGATGCCTCTGTTCAACAATTTATCTACGATTGGCAGCGGAAGGCAGTGGTGGACTGAGTCAGATTGACTGTGACTGTCTCTCCCTGTTTTTTCAGTTGGAGGGGAGTAGGTGATGGTGATGCTTATTGGTCATTTTAGGTCTTGCTCCTTACTTCACCCTTGACCCCAAAATGCTTCACTGCCTTTGTGACCTGAAAGTCCAAGAGGTCACCGACCTCCTACATGTCATAATGATTATTGTTGTATTTCCCATGCTTTAAACTTTCTTTTGTATTATGTTTCCTTATTTCCTTTTCTCTGTGAAGGAGAAAGATGTGTAGTATACTTCAAAATTTGCTAACATTCGTGACAAGAATTTTCAATTCTATTAAGGACAAGGAGGCGAGGATTATGCTTATTCTCATTTCTTTACTGACACATAGCAGCCAATCACATTACAGTAAAGAAAAAACAGAACTACGTCACCCATGAACCCAGGGCAACCATAGAGGACACCAATAGTATATAAACAGTCTCAGAGGTAACCACTTCCTCTTTCTTTGTCCAAAATCCAGTAGGAAGAACCAGTTAAACATCAGAAATCCAAGGAGAACATCATCCGAAAGGACCAAAATTCGAACGAGGAGGCGGAGGAACTTCCAAAAGCCACAGGAACAGAAGCAGGCCAACGAGGAGAAGAAACTCGCAGCAGAACTTCCACAAGGGCGGAGCCGGAGGAACCTCACTTGGGATCAGAGCCTGAAAAGAGACACAAAGCCGTAATACACATCCCGTGTAATCATGAGCAAATAAAAGGGTGGGTAGAGAAAAAACCAAAGCATTCATCACATTTCATTAGGAAAGATCCATGAAGCATTGCATAGTAACAATATAATAGATACATGCATATACAACGGGTGGGATAATCCTCGCCTCCTTGTCCTTAATAGAATTGAAAATTCTTGTCACGAATGTTAGCAAATTTTGAATTCTATTTCAGGACAGGAGGCTCCGATTATGCTTGTTCAAAGCTCATCCACCACAACAGAAGCAACAGTAGGAACAGGCTTGAAATAAAATGTCTTAAACACAGAATCTGAGGACCAGTCAGCAGCTTTCATAATGTCACATAAAGTGACCCCCAATGAAAAAGCCTTAGAGGCCATGGCTCCCCGAGCCGAGTGAGCACCAAAAACAGAAACATCAATGCCCGCTTCCCCCATAAGCCATCTCACCCAACGGGCCAAAGTGGCTGGAGCAACGGGGCGAAAGGGTTTTTGCAAGGCAATCAACAATTGACCCTGCATATCAGATCGATGAAGAGAAGTACTCACCTCATAATCTTTAAGGCATTGAACCACACAAAGGTTAGGTCGAGCCGGAAAAGAAGGGTAAGAAATGACCTCCGTGTTAGTTTTAGTGCGCCGGGAAAGGCGAAAGGAAACACCCTCAGGCGTGAAACTACGACCCGCTAGATCTAGAGCGCGGACGTCTGAAATGCGTTTGCAGGAAAGCAAACACAGTAACATAGTGAGCTTGGCCGAAAGTTGCTTACGAGTCAATAAGGAATTAACCGGCCAAGCTTCCAGAAAACGTAAGACCACAGAAACGTCCCATAGGGAAACATATTTAGGCCTAGGAGGAGTAGCCATACGGATACCTTTCAGAATCTTGGCTACGAGAGGATGTTCCCCAACTGGCTTGCCATCTGTAATGGCAGAGTTTTTGGCTTTATTTAGCAGTGATATAGATCATTAATCTTGCTCGCATCTAGTATAGGTATTCTTAGCCTGTGTTGGCCCTTTTAAGCCCTTTTTTCCAGATCTAGAAGAGGATAGCTGCTTAATATGCCTTTATTCTTGACTTTAACCTGTCTATTGCCTATTGGCTTTGACATATTAGACACATTGGTATGGTTTATGTAGGTATTCTGACAGAGCTAAGGAGCATTTCACCCCTTTCAGGCCTACAGGCCTAGAGCTAGAGGGACTCCATCTTGATGAAGCTGAGAGGCTTTTCAGGGCAAAGGCAAAGTTTATAGTTAAGGCTGTTTTTCACTTGGAGAGAACCGGTCTGGGCCAGCCCTTATCGGTAGGCTGTATTATTCTCTGTGTAGAAGACACAACAAAAGGCCGGCCGGCTGGGTGTGTGTCCTTGATGCGAGGTGATGCAGAGACCTGGTGGGCGGCAGGCTGATGGCTGGAACTTTCCATGAGGAAACAGCATTCTATATCAGTGAAGTGCAGAGGCGGAGTCAGTCAGTCAAGCAGAGTGGGAGTCGAGCAGAGGGAGTCAAGCAGAGAGGCAGTCGAGTGAAGGTGGCGAAGCCAGAGGGTCGTGTTAAGGTGGAGGAGTGGAAAGCAGTGGAGTGGAGTTGGCAGAGAGAGAGGGTTCAAGCTGGAGAAGAGCTGAGTTGAATAGTGAGCTGGAACTGAAGGAAGCAGTCAGAAGCAGTTGCTTATCAGGAGGAGGTGTGAATAGCTGGAGTCTGAAGTAATGCCTTTTAGAAGAGACGGAGGAGAGATCGTGGACTAACCTATGGGAGCAGATGGAGTTAATTGGACATTGGCGCAGAGACAGAGTGAATAAGCTAGTGGAATGAACGGTGATCAGAGCGGCAGGAACCATTAAGATTGAAGATGGAAGGTGGAGACAGTTCGTGTGGGGGAGAGGAGTCCAGAGACAGAGTGATCAGCGCAGAGGTGTAACCAAGAGTGCAGGAGAGAGAGAGAGTCTGAGATGAGCCAAGGCACAGACGAGAGAGGAACCCAGATGACAGCTAGAACAAGACTTCACACTAATCAGGTGATATTGTTTTCATCACATTAGTTTACTTTACACTTGCATCTTAATCTTGTCCTTATTCCCTAAGCAATTGTATGTTTAAATCCTTTCTCTTTCAGCGGAGTGTTCCTGTTATGTTTAATCTTTTCTCTTTCAGCGGAGTGTTCTACCTATAGTCTTTGTCAGATCTGTGTAAATGTTTATATTGTTGTAATAAAATAACCCCCCAGTTTATAACAAACTGGTGTGTATCTCCTATTCTTGTTCAATGAAGGTAAATGTATCTCCTAGGTAGTTACTAGGTACGTGAATGGATGAGTAATCCCAATCAGGTAAGTGGTGATCACATAAATAGGGAGTGAGTGGACCTGTGATGTCAAGAGTAGGAGATATATGAGATTAATTGGCTAACTCCTAATATTGTAGTAGCAGACCCTTAGTGAAGAGACTTCCCACTATATATATATATAGGTGTTCATAGGAATGTGGTCGTCGTTGATATGCGGCGTTAATGAGAGCACTGAGTAGGAGATCAGTGTGTATACCCACTAGATTGTGGCTTGAATAAATGAGAGCACTAGGAGGTCGAACTAGTGTGTAGTTTTGCAGGATTGCAAACACTTTGGAAAAGGGAGCATTGGGTTCTGCAGGCCCGTGTGTAGACGCACCGGATTGTGTGTCATATCTGCCCTAGGGTAGAACGGTCTGGGTCAGGGTGGCCGTGAGACCAACTGATGTGAATAAGTGTGGTGTAGGGTATGGATATCCCTAGTAATCAGTGAGTATTCTTAGTATCCCTATAGATTTAGTGGTGTTTTTAATAATATGAGCTTGTATATTGCGAGTTCCCCATCCTCAGGTAGGTACCAGGTGCCTGGATAGTTAGTCCTGAGGAGGGAAGGTGAGTACGTTCTGGCTGGGTTGGAGGGGCCCCTAGTGGCTGATCCCACCTACTCAGAAAATCCGGCCATAACATTTGGCGTAGTCGTCATCTTACGAATCCTGTGTGATCTGGCCATGTGCTTAGAGAGTTTCCCATGTGTTCTGAGGGAGTGCCCTGAACGCTGGTTCCATCTGGCGTAATGTTGCAGTTTATGTAGCCTGTTAGACCTATGGGCTTGAACAGTTGCAGCGTGAGGAGATTGCATTACATCATGGCATTTGGTTTATTCAGGGTGGAAGGAATGGTTTTCATCTTGGTGTTTAAACTGTCAGAGTTGAAGGATGGCATTACATGAGGAAGCCAGTTACATCTTTGTGATGGTCCAATTGTATAAATGTGTGTAAAAAATGCTTTTAAATTGCCCATTAAATTGCTTGCTGCATCTGCTTATGCTGTGCAATGTGAAATATGTTCATTGTAATATGATCTGTGGAGTTCTTTGAATATAGCTCCTTGTAAATATGACTTGTGAATAGCGCCATATTATTGTGGCTTGTGAGGTGCATGTTCTCATGTTGATCTGCTGTGTTCCTTGTGCATTGCGCCTTGGATACATTGTTTGTGAAAAGCTTGTCTTGTAAATATGGCTTGTGAATAGCGCCATATTATTGTGGCTTGTGAGGTGCATGTTCTCATGTTGATCTACTGTGTTCCTTGTGCATTGCGCCTTGGATATATTGTTTGTGAAAAGCTTGTCTTGTAAATATGGCTTGTGAATAGCGCCATGTGGTCATGGCTTGGACAGGGCATGTTATCATTACGTTAGGCAGGAGAGAGCTGGATCTCTCTCGGGTGCTTGGGGATAACGTTTTTGAAAATATGTGTACGTGTTATTTGTAAACGTGAAGAAATGTGCTCATGATTTTCCCATGTATCTGCAGTCGTTGGGAAATGATTGTGCTTGAGCTGCCAAAGGGTTAATATCTTGAGTTGAGATGGCAGTCTTTATTTTTTTACATGCTGTCAACATGCATGGTTATCTGACCTGACTATAAAAGTCAGTGGATTATTTGATGGTTTGATTTTGACTTTTTTTTTTTTTTTTTTTGGTTCCTTGGTCTGCCTATGTGCTTTGTCAACTTCTTGACGGGAAGGTAACATCTTGTGCTTTGCAAAGGGTTTTGTTCATTTCACATTCTTTTTGAAATGCGTCTACGAATTTGTGTGGGTTTGCCTTGGAACTGATGTGGTTATAAATCAACCAGTCGGATTACGGAGAGAGCTGTGTTCTTTTAAAATGAGTGAAATGTTAAAAAGATGGCCCGTTAGAATGCATGCTACGGGCTGTTTTCATTAATTATTTCTTTGAGGGGTTTCCATCTAGATAGGAATGTGCTGGTTGCAATGATCACAGGTTGAGAATAATCAATCTTGCCCGACAGTGCATGGTAACATGTGCTTTTAATTAGTGAAAGGCAACCATGTGCCTTTGGAAAAAAAATATTAAATGTAACATTATTATTTTCCCAAATGTAAATTAAAATGTATTCTTTTATAAAATGTGTCAGCAAAACCTTTTTTAATAAATTAACCAACTCAGTTAGAAAATAATTGGTTGTTTATTAGTGTATGAATGTGGCTCTTTTATTAGTTTGGATTACATAGCTTGCATGTTAAATTATACTGTAATGTAAAATGATATGATGCCCCTGGTTAAATTAAAAACAATGTTGAAATGTATCTGCATATTATGTTGTTTTAAAATTATTTCTCTTTCAGCAGCTGACATTGGACCATGTTAATTCGTTTTTTTTTCAAATTTAGAATGTATACTCTTGTGTGCAAAACTTAGTTGCCACTTTCTAAATAAGTGCCCATATTTTAAATGTCTTGCCTTTAGCTGAATTAGTTAGACAAAAGTCTTTTTAGAAACTGGAGCTTTTAATTAGCAGTACACTGTAACAGAATTGTTTTTTTTTTTAAATGCTAGCTTTCGTTGGTTAGCACAATCAGGCCTGGGAACAGGCAAGGTATTTGTTTGTCGACCTTGGCCGACCAGCTGGTTTGTGCAGACGAGTTTTTTTTTCCTTCATTCTGCAGGTTCCGATCACGTCCCTGTTCGTTATGATTGGCTACAATCCAATTTTCTTCCGCGAACGGCTTGTTTATTTAAGGGCGGGGTGACCTGGCTCTTCCCTTGGAGTTAGTTAGTCGTAGTGGGCCTGAGCGGGCTTCTCTGACCAGGGAAATGGGAGGCTTGCAGTGCCCTGCTGATGCTGTGAGCTCATCATTTGGCGGTAATCCAAATTACTTCATACTGTAGCCTGGCTCCTGCTCTGAAGGGAGGGGCTGGCTTAGAGAGGATTAGGGTATGTTAGGCCCTGCGAAATGTTATTAAAAGTTAAATTTTGAATGTTTTTAATTAATTAGGATATTTTCTTTTCAATAATGAAAGGCACCCGGGGTGCTTTTTAAATGGAAAATTTTATTTTGCAAGAATAATGATACTTGTTTTCTTGTCTCTAGGATTGCTGGGTTGTGGTGTTTGTGCGTGGGCCGATCCCCCCTCCCACTTCCTTTCTTGTTTTAGTTTTTTACTTTCATGTTTTTATTTTAGTTTATTATTTTTGGATGATGGAACCAGACCAGACCAGACCAGACCAGACCAGACCGGAAGGGTGATGGATGGCCGCATCGGAGGAAGTGTCCGGATACCGAAGATGCAGGGTGGTGGCCTACACTGATCAACAACATTAACTTTGAACTGTTTAAAGAAAACAATTTCTTCCATAATTCCTTGGCCTGCATTATTTTTTTTTTTTGTTGACATCACTACGAGCTGGCCCCACTTTTAAGAAAAAAACCACAAACATGTTTTATTTGTGACAGAATGATACAAGGATTTGATGCATAATCCCTTGGACAAGCAGGCCCCACTTTTAAAGCAAAAAACATGTCACCTATTATAGTTTCCTGTTTTCTTCAAAACAGTTTTTGCCAATGAAGGACTTTTTTTTTGAATGGTGGTGCACACATGTGTTCCACAGTGTGATTTAAAAGCTTGATGTTACACCAGCTATCTTGTAGAAATGGGGTTGTTTTTTTTACTGTTCTTACATTTTCACCTTGATTGATCAAAGGGTGGTTACCTTACACTTTGGATTGTTCTGGGAGGTGTGTCTTTTAGTATGATTATGTATTAATGTTTATCCAGACCTTGAAACAGTTTGTCATGTCTACTTCTCAGATTTCACTTTAAATTGACAAATGTCAGTAGGTAGGCCTCATTTAGGCCCATTGTTATTTTCATCCCACAAACAAGCCCCTACACCAATAGTTTCATGAGTCATCATTAGCTTAAGTTGCCTATAGTAGGTAGGGCTCATTTAGGCCCTTTGTTGTTTTCTCATTAGGAGTTGAAACACATTTAGTTCTTAAGTTGACAATAGTAGGTAGGCCTCATTTAGCCTTAAGTTGTCCGAAGTAGGCCCCATTTAGGCCCCTTGCTGTTTTCATTCAACACATAAGTCCCTACATCACTAGATTTCACCAGTTATCATTAGAAGTTGAGGCACATTTAGTTTGAGGATGCTTTGGTTAGTTTCTGTTGTTCTCAGATCCAATCTCAGATATGTTTCAGCATTCAAGTCAAGGGTGCTTTGATTTGTTTTCAGTTGGTTGTTAGGTTTGTATTCCCTACAATTGAGTTTCAGGTGGAATTTCCTTGAGTTGTCATTGTTTTTAGGGAGTTTTTTAGGTTTTGATTTGTTGATAGATTGTGTTGATGTTTGTTTATCTGGATGTTATTGTTTATAAGATGTTCGCAAGATAAGGATCTAAGGGTGGATGGCAGAGTTTTTTGGGCTCTATTTAGCAGTGATATAGATCTTAATCTTGCTCACATCTAGGATAGGTATTCTTAGCCTATGTTGGATAGATTATGTTGATGTTTGTTTAGATGGTTGTTGTTGTTTACTGATGCTCGCAAGATAAGGATCTAAGGGTGGAATGTAATGGCAGAGTTTTTGGCTTTATTTAGCAGTGATATAGATCATTATTCTTGCTCGCATCTAGTATAGGTATTCTTAGCCTGTGTTGGCCCTTTTAAGCCCTTTTTTCCAGATCTAGAAGAGGATAGCTGCTTAATATGCCTTTATTCTTGACTTTAACCTGTCTATTGCCTATTGGCTTTGACATATTAGACACATTGGTATGGTTTATGTAGGTATTCTGACAGAGCTAAGGAGCATTTCACCCCTTTCAGGCCTACAGGCCTAGAGCTAGAGGGACTCCATCTTGATGAAGCTGAGAGGCTTTTCAGGGCAAAGGCAAAGTTTACAGTTAAGGCTGTTTTTCACTTGGAGAGAACCGGTCTGGGCCAGCCCTTATCGGTAGGCTGTATTATTCTCTGTGTAGAAGACACAACAAAAGGCCGGCCGGCTGGGTGTGTGTCCTTGATGCGAGGTGATGCAGAGACCTGGTGGGCGGCAGGCTGATGGCTGGAACTTTCCATGAGGAAACAGCATTCTATATCAGTGAAGTGCAGAGGCGGAGTCAGTCAGTCAAGCAGAGTGGGAGTCGAGCAGAGGGAGTCAAGCAGAGAGGCAGTCGAGTGAAGGTGGCGAAGCCAGAGGGTCGTGTTAAGGTGGAGGAGTGGAAAGCAGTGGAGTGGAGTTGGCAGAGAGAGAGGGTTCAAGCTGGAGAAGAGCTGAGTTGAATAGTGAGCTGGAACTGAAGGAAGCAGTCAGAAGCAGTTGCTTATCAGGAGGAGGTGTGAATAGCTGGAGTCTGAAGTAATGCCTTTTAGAAGAGACGGAGGAGAGATCGTGGACTAACCTATGGGAGCAGATGGAGTTAATTGGACATTGGCGCAGAGACAGAGTGAATAAGCTAGTGGAATGAACGGTGATCAGAGCGGCAGGAACCATTAAGATTGAAGATGGAAGGTGGAGACAGTTTGTGTGGGGGAGAGGAGTCCAGAGACAGAGTGATCAGCGCAGAGGTGTAACCAAGAGTGCAGGAGAGAGAGAGAGTCTGAGATGAGCCAAGGCACAGACGAGAGAGGAACCCAGATGACAGCTAGAACAAGACTTCACACTAATCAGGTGATATTGTTTTCATCACATTAGTTTACTTTACACTTGCATCTTAATCTTGTCCTTATTCCCTAAGCCATTGTATGTTTAAATCCTTTCTCTTTCAGCGGAGTGTTCCTGTTATGTTTAATCTTTTCTCTTTCAGCGGAGTGTTCTACCTATAGTCTTTGTCAGATCTGTGTAAATGTTTATATTGTTGTAATAAAATAACCCCCCAGTTTATAACAAACTGGTGTGTATCTCCTATTCTTGTTCAATGAACGTAAATGTATCTCCTAGGTAGTTACTAGGTACGTGAATGGATGAGTAATCCCAATCAGGTAAGTGGTGATCACATAAATAGGGAGTGAGTGGACCTGTGATGTCAAGAGTAGGAGATATATGAGATTAATTGGCTAACTCCTAATATTGTAGTAGCAGACCCTTAGTGAAGAGACTTCCCACTATATATATATATAGGTGTTCATAGGAATGTGGTCGTCGTTGATATGCGGCGTTAATGAGAGCACTGAGTAGGAGATCAGTGTGTATACCCACTAGATTGTGGCTTGAATAAATGAGAGCACTAGGAGGTCGAACTAGTGTGTAGTTTTGCAGGATTGCAAACACTTTGGAAAAGGGAGCATTGGGTTCTGCAGGCCCGTGTGTAGACGCACCGGATTGTGTGTCATATCTGCCCTAGGGTAGAACGGTCTGGGTCAGGGTGGCCGCGAGACCAACTGATGTGAATAAGTGTGGTGTAGGGTACGGATATCCCTAGTAATCAGTGAGTATTCTTAGTATCCCTATAGATTTAGTGGTGTTTTTAATAATATGAGCTTGTATAGTGCGAGTTCCCCATCCTCAGGTAGGTACCAGGTGCCTGGATAGTTAGTCCTGAGGAGGGAAGGTGAGTACGTTCTGGCTGGGTTGGAGGGGCCCCTAGGGGCTGATCCCACCTACTCAGAAAATCCAGCCATTACACCATCTACAGGAAGATGACCCGCCGAAATGGCGGAACGGAAATTGTTGACTGTGCAATAAGCCAAACCCGAAGAGGTGGACAGAGAGGACAAAAAATTGCATATCAAAGAGATATCAGCCGATGTGGGATCAACTTGCCGTTGAGTACACCAATCACTCCAACGTTTCCAGGAACTTCCGTAACGCTTGTGAGTGTTAGGGGCCCAGGCGTTGCTGAGGAATCTGGCAGCGTCCTCAGAAAGGCCTGGCACCGTCCAACGTTCCCCGAAATTCGCCACGCCAGGAGAAGGAGGGAACCGGACTGAACCAGGGGATGCGGATTCTGCAATGGATCTAGAAGGAGATTCGCCTTCTGAGGAAGAAGAAAGGGCAGGTCGCATGCCATCTCCAGAAGAACAGGGAACCATGGCTGAGCCCTCCAGAGAGGGGCAATCAGAATCAATTCCGCCTGAAAGAGCGTCACATAGGCCAGAACCCTCGGGAGCATCATGAATGGGGGAAACGCATAACAGAGGGACGCCGGCCACGTCTGGAGGAAAGCATCGGTGGCCAGAGCTTCCGGGTCCGGTCGCCAACTGAAAAACTGGGGAAGTTGGGTGTTGAGCCGGGACGCAAAGAGGTCGATCAGACACGGCCCCCAGCTGCGAAGCAGTTGGCGAAACACCCTGGGGTGGAGTCTCCAGTCACTGAAGTCCCTCAGATATCTGGAGTTCCAGTCCGCCACAAGATTGCGAGACCCGGGAAGGTACTCTGCAATAACAGTGATCTTGTGCTGAAGGCAATAATGCCAGAACTCCTTGGCAATCTCTGCCAACAACCGCGACCGAGTTCCCCCCAGCTTGTTGATGTAACGCACTGCGGAGACATTGTCCATCCGGAGAAGGATGCAGCAGTGGGACTGAAGAGGCGACAGGCATTTGATCGCAAATGACCCCGCCAGCAACTCCAACCAGTTGATGTGGAGTGAAAGTTCCCGCGGAGACCACCGTCCCCCCGTCGAGATTGGACCGCAACGAGCTCCCCAGCCCCAACGACTGGCATCCGATTCGATCACAATCTCCGGAGAGGAGCCGAAGAGGGCCCTGCCGTTCCAGGCCTCCATGTGATCCAACCACCATTGCATCTCCAATCTGGCCTCCTCCGAGAGAGGAATCAAATCGGAATACCGAAGGCCTCGCTGAAGATGCTGAATCTTCAGACGTTGAAGGGCCCGATAATGTAGCGGGGCTGGGAATATTGCTTGCAGGGAAGACGCCAAAAGCCCGACTACTGGTGCTAACAACCTCAATGACACAGTCGGACTCGAGATAATGGAATTCAATTCCTTCTTGATATAGCGAATCTTCTGCTGGGGCAGCAGAAGCTGACAAGTGATGGAGTTGACTCTGAACCCCAAGAAATCGATGACCTGAGAAGGATGAAGAACAGATTTGGGAACATTCACCAGAAACCCGAGAGACTGGAGAAGGTCTATGGTCCAGTCCAGATGAGTCATTAGTTTGACCGGACAATCCGCTAGAAGGAGGATGTCGTCCAAATAAATGATCAAACGAACCCCACGACTGCGGAGCGATTCCACTACAGGACGCAACAGTTTCGTGAAGCACCACGGCGCCGACGAAAGGCCGAAGGGGAGGACTTGATACTGATACCAAGTCCCCTGCCACTGAAACTGCAGAAAACGGCGATGGGGACGGAAGATCGGGACCGAAAGGTAAGCATCTTTGAGGTCCAGACGAACCATCCAATCCCGTTCTCTCAAGAGATCTCGCAACAGATGGATTCCCTCCATCTTGAAGTGTCTGTAAACCACCCCCGCATTGAAATCCTTCAGATTGAGGACCAACCGTGAACCTCCTCCCTTCTTGTCCACCAGAAAAATCGAACTGGCAAACCCCTGCGGATGGCGGACTGTCGGCACAATGGCCCCCTTCAATACCAGAGACTTGAGTTCCCCTGTGATGAACTCCTGACTTTCCTTTGAGAAGTGAAGAGGGAAGGGAGGACGAGATCGGTGAATGGGATGATAGAATTCGATTTTGAATCCCTGAACCGTTTCCAGCACCCAAGCATCGCCTGAGATTGCGCGCCAATTGGCTAGAAAATGGCGAATCCTGCCCCCCAGAACAACACTGCATGCAGGAAGAAGCCTCACCTGAAGTGGCGGAATCTTGATGTCCGCCGGAGTAGCCACCTGAACCTCCTTTCTTGAACTGCCCACGTCCTTTCCTGGAAGGGTAGAAGTTAGACCGCTGGGCATAACTGGAATCCTGCTGGCCTCCCTTATGGGACTGGTACCCACGTTGAGTGGGTTGGTATTGACCACGGCCGGACGAGCGTCCCCTGTTTCGTCCGGCCTTGCTGAAAACCGGACGCATGGCCCGTTTTAAGGTGGCCTGTGCCTTATCAATACTACTAAAAGTACTGACAAAATGGGTGAGCTCCTTCAAGAAGGGTTGACCAAAAAGAAGACCTTGAGCAGCAGCCCCTGCCTCCGAAGAAGAAAGTTCAGACAATTTCGGGTCCAGTTTCAGCAGAATAGAACGCCGACGTTCACTTGAGAGGGCACAGTTGGCGTTCCCTAAAAAGCAGACGGCCCGCTGTGCCCACTGAATGAGCTCGTCAGGATCAACAGTGGAAGATGCTTCCTTGGCACGGAAGCCCAGATCCAACATTTTAGTGAGAGGACCTAGGAGGTCCAAAACTTTATCCTGACAAGCCCGCCAGGAACGGTCCAGACCTTTTTTGGGGTCTTTTGAAAATGTTGTCATGTACGTTAGTATGGTAGGGTCGACCTCCGGCGTGTCCGCCAGGTTATCCGCCAAATCTGGCCGCGGACACTCTGAGCGAAGACGCGCCAGCACATCCTTATCAAAAGGATGCCTGATATACTGCTGAACATACTCAGCCACAGCCGGGGAGGGAAGCCAGGCGGAAGAATTCGGGTGCACAATATCCTCAGGCTCAAAAGTTAAACAGGAGGCCGAGAGGAGGCGTCCACAAAATGTTCCTTACATTTACGTTTTTTGGGGGGAGGAGGCAAAACCTCCGACGAGGAGGAGGAAGCATCATGGTCGTCGCTCTCCACCAGTACAGGGACAGCCTTGGACTTAGAGGACAATGACCGAGCCAACTTCCGAAAGTCCGAAGAATGGGGATTACCAGGAGATGAGGACTTCTGGGAAGGAAGCCAACCTTGCTGTTGCGCATATTGCGTCAAATGGCGCTTCAGGGGTGTAATGGCGCGAGCCATTGCCCTATTCATAGAGAGTTGTACCCCTTTGTCCAGTGCCTCAACCAGGTCCTGCTCAAAAAAGTCAGACCCCTCCTCCTCATAGTCACCTTCCTCCTCAAAATAATAGGAGCCACTCATGATACACTGGAAGTGTGTGAAATTAGCCCACCAGGTGACAAGGAATCTGGTATGTCAGTGACACAGTCCGAGGGAGTGAAAAACCTCACAGTCAGCAAGTTAAAGCAGAAAAACTGCGTAGAATACAAGATATAGAGTGTGGAGGGAGGCTTGCCGACCAAAAAATAACCACTCTAGGCATAGCCTATGCGAATTATCAACCGGGACCTTGTTTCAAGCTCCGGTGTCTAAACGGGACTAGCTGACAGGCAGTGGGCGTGTACGTCAACAGACGCGTTCAAGAGCCGGCGCTGTGTTGACAGAAAACACAGCTGCGCGAGGAAAAGCCCTTCGGGACAAAGGTCGCGCATGTGCAGACACTCGGCTCGCCCGACAGCCAAGGAGCCTGCTCGCGCTGAACGTGCGCGAGGCAGGACAGTCCCCAACTCCCTCCACCAAAAACGGGACAAACGGCAGCAAGTGCCCGACCCAGGGAGGTGACACACGCTCCCACCGACGCGCCGGCCGAGATATATTCGAACGACCAAAACGGCAGCAAGAGCGCGAGATAAGCGCCAAAGCAGCAGCACACAGCGCGCACAAAGCGGTATGAAATTAAACACACAATACAAGTTAAAGAGCAATAGAATAACAAGTTTGCACTTAACTGGCTGCGGAGCAGCAAAGAAAGAGGAAGTGGTTACCTCTGAGACTGTTTATATACTATTGGTGTACTCTATGGTTGCCCTGGGTTCATGGGTGACGTAGTTCTGTTTTTTCTTTACTGTAATGTGATTGGCTGCTATGTGTCAGTAAAGAAATGAGAATAAGCATAATCGGAGCCTCCTGTCCTGAAATAGAATTGTGCCCCTCACAAGATGGCCACCTGTGTCATTAGACCTTCCTTTGTGTTCCCATCTCCCCAGCCTCCCAGAATACCTGTGTGCATTCTACCTTGTACTGTTGGAAGGTTCCACTCTTGTCAGTGGATGGTCTGGTGAGCTGGCGTGGTGTGCACTCTGCTGTGTTCCTAATAAACCTATCTTATAACTAAAAAGAAGTGTCCTGCTGCATACATTAACTCATTTACAACATAAACCTCAATGTTGTCTCTTAAACATCGATAAGTGAAAGGAAGAAACCACAGTTCATGTAAAAATACACCTCCAAGAGGTTCAAAATGGCCCACAGGGTAATGTTTCATACAGGATGTATATTGGAACAATGAAAACGGTAAATTTATAACCCCATGGATTAACCAAACTGCAGAATCCGATTCCGCTACAGAAAATGCGAAAGGGCCTTTTTTTGTCAATGTGCAATAGAGTATAAGTGGCATCTTTCATGCACATAAATTGTTGTTTGTCTGTCAAATTAAATGGGGCAAATAAAGCACTGTGTGAAAGGACTCAATGCGTATGTATATAGGCAAACCATTTGGTTTGGTCATGAAGCCCTCACCCACCAACCTAGTTGGTGGCATGCTTCATCATCGGGCTCACCACAGTGACACCGAATGTGTCTCGGGTGTGCTGCGACTCCAGATTACTGAGGAGCTGGTATACTCGCTGAGTGTGTAGTGTAGGTGAAAGTGAGTGACAATTAAAAGCTATACAGTGGGTCCCAGTACCCGAGGGTATATGGATAGACTTTAATTACTGGGCCCCTGTTAGCAACTAAAAAGGTAAACGGATGCGTTGGAGTGAATTATGACCTCCTTCGTCCTGTGTGGTCTACATGTTTCAGCCAGGCCTTTTGATTAAAACTGGCTTTCCTCAGGACCAATGAGTATGTGTAAGTGATAATAAATAAATAAATATTTTAAGTGAATTTTTGTATGATTAAAAGTGTCGCACTCGCTAAGGTGCCTTATGTGTAAGAGGAGGATTCCCTCTACTTTAACTTGCTGTTTGCTGGTAAAGCTTCCTTGGGTCACCTGGCAGGGAGAAAAGACCGAAATTGTCAGTCTTCGTGCTCCATAGACCTGTTGTCCTGCTGATGTGTCCTGGGGGTTGCATTTGAGGCATCGACCGTAAAGGAA
>NW_028252317.1:0-27656 GCF_964263255.1 Lissotriton vulgaris
TAAGTGTCTGAAAAAAAAAACGGTGATGGATCAAGCCCTGATCTTTGGACTGGATAGGAGTGGTCTGCTTAATTCAGACACTCTGTCCATCACCACCCCCTTTTCTGAATCGTTTTGTCCACCATAAGCGTGGAAGGGTATGCTCAGACATGAGTCCCTTGCTCACTGCACCATCAGGATTCAAGCAAGCCGGGCCGAAGACGGCTGTAATGCCAGAAACCGGTCCCCGGAAGCTTGTTTCCGTTCCAGTATAAGAATTGGCTTGGTAGTTTGGTCTGCCCTGTTCCCATGATGCACTGGGCCAGGTAAAGACTAATTTGCATGTAGCCAGGTTCTGAGCTGGGATGGTGCAGTGAGCTAAAAAACGGTGATGGATCAAGCCCTGATCTTTGGACTGGGTAGGAGTGGTCTGCTTAATTCAGACACTCTGTCCATCACCACCCCCTTTTCTGAATCATTTTGTCCACCATAAGCGTGGAAGGGTATGCTCAGACATGAGTCCCTTGCTCACTGCACCATCAGGATTCAAGCAAGCCGGGCCGAAGACGCCTGTAATGCCAGAAACCGGTCCCCGGAAGCTTGTTTCCGTTCAGTATAAGAATTGGCTTGGTAGTTTGGTCTGCCCTGTTCCCATGATGCACTGGGCCAGGTACAGACTAATTTGCATGTAGCCAGGTTCTGAGCTGAGATTGTGCAGTGAGCTAAAAAACGGTGATGGATCAAGCCCTGATCTTTGTACTGGGTAGGAGTGGTCTGCTTAATTCAGACACTCTGTCCATCGCCACCCCCTTTTCTGAATCGTTTTGTCCACCATAAGCGTGGAAGGGTATGCTCAGACATGAGTCCCTTGCTCACTGCACCATCGGGATTCAAGCAAGCTGGGCCGAAGACGGCTGTAATGCCAGAAACCGGTCCCCGGAAGCTTGTTTCCGTTCCAGTATAAGAATTGGCTTGGTAGTTTGGTCTGCCCTTTTCCCATGATGCACTGGGCCAGGTACAGACTAATTTGCATGTAGCCAGGTTCTGAGCTGGGATGGTGCAGTGAGCTAAAAAACGGTGATGGATCAAGCCCTGATCTTTGGACTGGGTAGGAGTGGTCTGCTTAATTCAGACACTCTGTCCATCACCACCCCCTTTTCTGAATTGTGTTCACAGGGTGGCCACTCCTAGGCCACAAGGGAGATGCTCTTCAGTCTTCTGTGCAGCAGAATGTCGAAGTCCAGTCGTCTTCTTAGTTTAAAGTTGATTCTGGATGATCTGAGGTGCTATGGCACTGCTCCCACTCTTATTCCCAATCTGAGGGGTGGATCACCTGCTAGGTCCCTCCTCTGGGTGGGACCAGGAAGGAGGGTGGTTACACCCCCTTTCCTTTGTCCAGCTCCTCGCCAGGCCTGGGTCTGGAAAGTCCCAGGACCGGTTTGGACTGGCTTATGCATGGGGACACCTTGTGTGCCGCGGGCATGTCTCAATCTATTCAGCCCTGTCCTACCCAATACACAAAATCCTGTCTGGGGTGGTGCTCGCACCTCCCAAGGCAGGAAACCCTTTGTCCAAGCCTCCCTCGCTGGAAGGACTCCCAGCAGCAGGAGGTCAGACTTGTGTCTCTGGTGGCAACGTCCATTTTGTGATGCTGAGGCTCTGGTTAACTTTAACCGGGGTTAAGGCTACACACATGTCGTGTCCCTCTAGAAGGGTGGAATGCTATCCCAGTCGACAGAACTGTCGAGGGAATAGTATTCCAAATCGTATGACACCTTACTCGACATGTTTTGATAAAGCCAAACCAAAGTTAGCAAATAACAGCGAGGATTATAAGGCACTTAAGAGTATATGGTATGGCAATATCCCGGAACAGCTAAGGGAGTGGTTCCCGACAGCTGCAGACAGGCTCAGCTCATGCTAGAGCAGCCATCTCACATATTTCCAAGCACTCTGCCTCCAGGATTGAGGAGGCCTTCCATAGGAGTGGCTGATAGGAACATATGTGTCCAGTTAAGGTTAGATATAGGGATACTATATCTAAGTAAGAGGTGATTACACCAACTTACCCCAGCTGAGTGATCAGCCAGTTGTGTCAAATATGGAGGCCAGGCCAGGGATGGCACAATACATGCTGCAGCCCCTGGTAGGCCTTTGATGCACCTATGCCCTGGGTACCTAGGGTACACTGTTACATGGGCCAATAAGGTGAACCAGTTCCAATTCGTAATGCACCTAGAGTACATTGGCAGTAATTTAGAGAGAGAGAGCACAGCAGGCTGTGGGTCTGATTAGCAGGCCCACAGCCACATTAAGTCATAAACCAGTGAAGCAAAAACCAAAAATTTGGGGTGACCATAGGATAGCAGACCCTACTCTCCTACACTCCCCAAAAAACTGTCCTGGTTATAAGTTCGAACTTGAGAATGACTTGCACATATTGTTTTTTTGTCCAGTGTATAAAAAGCCAAGAAGGTATTGGCTAACACCTCTCTGAAAAAACTTGGGGCTAAAGCAGTGCATGCAAGCTTATAGGATTTTTAAAACTGATTTAACTATTTCGACTGTATGTGCCGTAGCAAAATATTTGCAAGCAATGTGGCACAAGCGCAGGTTCTTACTGACAACTGATTAAATTTGTACATATATGTGGCACAGTTGATTTTTATGTATGCACAATAATTGTTATATTTACTTGATTTTATCTTTTTAACTGTGATTTATTATTGTTGCCAATCCGTCAGCACATAGTAAGAATAACCTACTGCTTCTGTATTTTGTACTTTTTAACTGTTATGAATATCTTTTATGGCTTTGATTGGCCGAAATAAAGAGTCAATGATGATGGATTACTTCTATTTGGATAATATGTATCCAACATATTTGTTTTCACAATATCTGTACTTTTTGGCTCTTTTTCAGCTAAATATTAAAGTTCTTGTACAGATTTAAGTACTCAATTTCGTGTTGCAGCAAGACCTAGACTCACCCAAATGATTCTTCTAGATTTGGAGTATAGACTTGCAGATGATAAGCTATCCGAGCATTCATACGCTCCAAACTGTAACTATATAATTTCTTACTTAGACTCTTCTTGTGGGAAATCTCTTCCCACATTTCCTTCAATTCCGTCTTTTGTGATTTGGTTATGTAGGATGTTACATATCGAGCAACAGCAATGAAATTGTCCACAACGTATTGAATATCCATGTTAGCATTCCAAATGGACAGAATAACTGGGTTGTAGTCATTTATGTATTTTGACTCTTCATTTCTTCTTAAGTTGTAGGTATTTTTTGTAGACTTTCTTGTGATAGTATGTCACAAAGATGACATAAAACTGTTCACTTTTCCTTTCCATATTACAGGACGTGAAAATTCAAAATGACATTTGGTATAGAATTTACCCTTAAATTTGTACTTTCAACGACAGTATTTCCCACAACGATGACTTTGGAATTGTAAGACTTGTTGTCTTAAGTCTTTTCCTTCGGTGCTTTTGGGTATAGCATATGTAGCATATTCTTCAATAAAAGACAACACAGTATCATCCAAATATGCTCCAAATTTGGGAGCATCTTTGATCCATATTAGCATATGTATGTGAGGAGCACCTCTTGCTTGATACTCCTTTTTCCAAAAGAAATCTAGAACCTCTCATAGAGGAGGACTTTTTTATTGGTGATAAAAGACATCATAGCTTCAAATCTATGATTTAAATACCTGCATACATTAACTGGATCCAAAGAGCACAATTCTCCAGGTGTCTTGTATTCAATATTTACTATATTTAGATTTGCCTCTCGAAGAAATTGAAGTAAATAATCCCAAGCATGTTCAGCACAGCTTAGAGTAAGGAACCATGTAGAAGTTCCTTAGCATACATTTAAGTTCTCCATGACGACGGTAGCAGTACTCATTAGTACCACGCTGACATGCCATGAGATTAATCAGCTGAGATTCCAAAACATTATCTTTCTGCCGTACTTTATCCATAAATTTCTTTGCCGAAACATTTTGCAGATGTACACCTGTTTTCAATATATAGCTGACTGCATAAGAAAGTCCAGACAAGTCACTCTCAAACAAAAGATGAAACAAATACGGAATATATTGTCGAAATCTTGAATCTTCTGCATATAATCATGATGTCCGGTATTCAGATGCAGGAATCTGCACAGGTGGGTCATCATATCGTCCGCCTTTTCCTGTTGGAAACAACTGAGGGAAACAACGTGCTTCCAAGCTTTGTTCCCATACACTAATGGGACTTCCCTTTGCTTCTTTCATTTGAAATAACTCTATAGTATTCCCCATCACTACTTTGGAATGAAGTGGATGAACACTGTAATGTCCGTAGATTTGTTCAGTTCTGGACACATCCACTTTTTTGTCCACATGACGAGTCACTATCTTCTTTTACAGTTATTTCTTCTTCTCCCACATACACATTTTATAGTATTGATTATTTTTTACCAGATACAACGTTGCCTTTTTCACTTTCCTAACATCCACTAATGCTTGCCAGATTGTCTTACTCTTAGTAGGGACGCCATTTACAAGAATAACTAAAGGTTCATCTTCTACATTTTCTACACCAATTGTTTCAATATTTTTCTTTAAATCTAGAGGCAAATATACAACTCTTCCCTTTAATCCTCTCTGTAGATCTGAAGGAGGCAATTTCCCTGTCTTAGGCTCCATACGAACAATAGCCTGAAATGGATGCACACATTGAATAAGAATAGACTCATAGGTATTTAAATCCATCAGTTCAGAAGGAATATTTACCAACTCAAGGGGCCCGATTCACAGAATGAACTTACTACTTTTGGCATTCACAGAATGCACTTACTACTTTTGGTATTCACAGAATGAATTTACTCATTTCGGTATTCACAGAAGTTAGGACTACTAACTTTAGGACTCCTAAATGCCTTCTGTGAATACCGAAAGTCTTAAAATTAGGATTTTTCTCAATTTAGTAGTAGTAAAGTTAGGACTCCTAACTTTAGGATGCCTAAATGCCTTCTGTGAATACCGAAAGTCTTAAAATTAGGATTTTTCTCTATTTAGTAGTAGTAAAGTAAGGACTACTAACTTTAGGATGCCTAAATGCCTTCTGTGAATACCGAAAGTCTTAAAATTAGGATTTTTCTCTATTTAGTAGTAGTAAAGTTAGGACTACTAACTTTACTACTACTAAATTGAGAAAAATCGTAATTTTAAGACTTTTGGTATTCACAGAAAGCATTTAGGCATCCTAAAGTTAGTAGTCCTAACTTTACTACTACTAAATTTAGAAAAATCGTAATTTTAAGACTTTCGGTATTCACAGAAGGCATTTAGGAGTCCTAAAGTTAGTAGTCCTAACTTCTGTGAATACCGAAATGAGTAAGTTCATTCTGTGAATACCAAAAGTAGTAAGTGCATTCTGTGAATGCCAAAAGTAGTAAGTTCATTCTGTGAATCGGGCCCAAGATTATTATGCACAGCTCTAGCAAGCATTTTATTCTTGTCTAATTTGTTATAACAATATTTACAAATACGCTGATCAGAACCCAAATCAAAACAATTCTCTATCAACAAATAAGTTGCAAAATCCTTCCACTCATTATTATTTTCCTTTTCACTTTTTAAATACAAATCAACAGTCCTGGTCTGATTTTTATAATGAGTTAGTCGACAACAAATACAAGAATAATTTGGCCTTTCACCTGAAATCAACTTAAACTTCATAATTTCTTGCTCAAAATTTTCTGTACCACAATGTTGTACATTCTCTTCCACATTTCCTTCTATTAATGTATCAGTTTCTGCACTGTCTTCCTCAGGACCAAAGTAACTAACCTGAATTTCATCACAAACATTCATTACATCTGATACAGATCTACGCAAAAGAGCACTGTTCAACTTTTTTAACATTAGTGCTGAACTTTTTGCATAATACAATGCTCTGTCTAATTTCCTCATTTGAGTATGATGTACTGCTAACAACCTGAAATGGTGCAAGACACTTCAACATACTTTTTTAGAAAGACAAGCAAGAGAATGACCTTGCAAACCAGTATTTTCTCTCACTCTGCAAGGGTCTAGTCCTTGCAACATCTTAATCTTTTGTTTAACACTTTTCTTAGTATACTCACATAAGAAATTGCGTAAAAAATCAATAGATTCCTGCCGTACACTACAAATACTACTGCAATTCCAAGTGTACACTGGAGCTTTAGGACGTCTCCCTAAAACTTCATCAGCTAACACCTCTTCTGCATTTCTAGGAACAAATTTCTCTTTCTCAATAGGACAACCATTTCTAACCTCATAAGCACAGCCACTAGTGTCAACTGCATGCAACAAATCATGATGCTGAAAATAACTCTCTTCATTAAAAAAAGGATCAGAACTTGAACTATGTTTCCATTCACCCAAAAAAACATCAGAAAAATGTCTTCTGTTAATTACTCTTCTCCACTTACTTTTGGCCTTCATTAAATGGATTGGCTTATCTGGTGATCAAATTCTACTGATTACTAAACTAAACAACTTGTTTTTCATTCCAAAAGCCTTCTCAACTATGTTTTCTATAGGTTTCTTCTTCTTATAAAATGCTGTTTTTCTTTTACATTTCTTCATTTCCTTCATCAAATTCGACACAACTCTATTATAAAACATTCTTTTTCTAATTTCCTGAAATTGATTCTTCCTCCTTTTACTATACAGTGTTTGTTTACAAGATGATTTTCCATTGTTTTTCTCTTTTCTTCCGTTTCTCTTGTTCAGGAAAATCTTGTGTATGACTTCTCTTTAAATATTAAGCTTTATTATGTTGTTTCCTCTTTTCACTTTTTGAAGGCATGATGGATTTCTTTTAGTGTTGATAAATAGAATCTGTTATAAAAAAATATATAACATCATAAAAATAAATATATGAAATATACTATTCTATTACTAAATAAATACAATGTAAAATGACTAAGTATAAAAACAACTGTGTAACTGATAACAGAAGTGCAGACATACTGCATAAAGCTTTCAAGAACTACATCTGAAAGAAGAGTACCTTAATCAATTTATCAGTAGTTGAACTTTTAAGCAGTGAATGGATTAGTACATGCTACTAAATGCATCACTACAACAGTACAAGGAGAAAGAGAGGAAGGAGTATGAGGAGAGAGCTAGCAGTATGAGGAGATAAGGGGGAATATGTGGAGAGAAGGGCAAGTTTGAGAAGAGAGGAGTATAACAAGAGAAGGGGAAGTACGATGAGAGAGGGGGGAGAATGTGGAGAGAGGGGGAGTATAAGGAGAGAAGGGGTGTATGAGGAGAGATGGGATAGTATGAGGAGAGAGAAAGAGGAGTGAGTATGAGGAGAGATGCAGTACTATGAGGAGATGGGGAGAGTATAAGGAGAGATGGGGGTATGAGCAGAGAAGGGGGAGTATGAGGAGAGGGCAAAGTATAAGGAGAGGGGGACATATGAGGAGAGAGGAAGGACTAAGATGAGAGAAGAGGGAGTATGAGGACAAGGAGGAGTATGAGGAGAGAGGGGAGAGTATGAGAAGAAGGAGAAATATGAGGAGAGGGGGGAGTATGAGGAGACAAGAGAGGAGAAGGGGAGTATGACGAGAGTAAAGAGTATGAGAAGAGAAGGGAGAGTTTGACAATAGAGAGGTGGGAGTATGAGGAGTGAAGGAAGAATATAAGCAGAGAGAGGAGGAATGTGAGGAGAGAGAGGGAGTATAAGCAGAGAGGAGGGAGTATAAGAAGAGAGAGAGGGAGTGTGAGGTGAGAGGGGAAGAGTAAGAGGAGAAAGAGGAAGAGTATAAAGAGAGAGGGGGAAGTATGTGGAAAGAGGGGCGAGTATGAGGAGAAAAGAGTAGTATAAAGAAAGACAGATGTGTATGAAAAGAGAGGGGAGAGTATACAAGAGAGGGGGGAGAATGTGGAGAAAAGGAGATTATAAGGAGAGAGGTGGGGTACGAGGACAGAGGGTGGAGTATGAGGAGGGAGGAAGGAGTATGAGCAGATGGGGGAGTATGAGGAGGGAAGAGGGAATGAGGAAAGAGGGGAGTGTATGATGAGTGGAAGAAAGATGGGGAGTATGAAGAGACGGGGAGTATGAGGAGAGGGGAGAGTATAAGGCGAGAGAAAAAAGTATAAGGAGAGAGGTGGGAGTATAAGAAGAGAAGGGAAAGTATGAGGAGAGGGACTTGGACTGTGAGGATAGAGGGGGAGTTTAAGGAGAGAAAGGAGAGTATGAGGAAACAGAGGAGGAGTTTGAGGAGAGAGGGGGAGTATACAGAGAGAGGGGTGTGTATGAGGAGAGAGAGGAGAGTATGAGGAAAGAGTGGGAGAATGTGAAAAAAGGGTCAATATAATTTCTAAATGTACACAGACACACAGTCTGCTACTAGACAAAAAATATAAGACCTT
This sequence comes from Lissotriton vulgaris, assembly GCF_964263255.1. Taxonomy (NCBI): domain Eukaryota; kingdom Metazoa; phylum Chordata; class Amphibia; order Caudata; family Salamandridae; genus Lissotriton; species Lissotriton vulgaris. The sequence goes on from NW_028252317.1 coordinate 8,413, forward strand.
AAATTTTACCAAAAACACATTTACAAGTCTACAATGGTTAAGTGACTGCACACATTCCATGTATATAACTACTACATTTCAGAGGACAACCCTGACTCATTTTGCAAATACATATGCAATTTGCTGCATTATTTGTGCCAACGTTACATCAAAAATGTGACACAATAGAACAACAAAGAGGCACAAGGGGCTTGTAAATCTGACCCAGAATGTATGCAGCAGTGCATGTATATTAACTGGGGAATTGCTAAAGGGGAAGTATGAGGAGAGAGGGAGGAGTAAGAGGAGAGAGAGTGGAGTATGAGGACAGGGGGAGTTTGATGACAGGGGGGAGTATGAGGAGAGAGAGGTGAGAATGAGGAAAGAACGGAAATATCAGGAGAGAGGAGGAAGTATAAGAAGAGAGACGGAGAGTGTAAGGAAAGAGGGAGGAGTATGAGGAGAGAGAGAGGAGTATGAGGAGAGAATGGGGAGTATGTGGAAAGATGGGCAAGTATGAGTAGAAAGAGGGAGTATAAGGAGAGAGCAGTGTGTATGAAGAGAGAGGACGGAATAGGAAGAGTGAGGGGGGAAAATGTGGAGAAAAAAAGAATATAAGGAGACAGGGGTTGTATAAGGAGAGAGGGGGTACTATAAGAAGACAGTAAGAAGTATGAGGAGAGGGAGCAATATGAGGACAGGGGGAATATGAGGAGAAGGGGAGTGTAAGGAGAGAGGGAGGAGTAAGAGGAGAGAGGGGGGAGTATGAGGACAGGGGGGAGTATGAGGACAGGGAGGAGTATGAGCAGAGAGAGGTGAGAATGAGGAAAGAGGGTGAATATCAGGAGAGAGTGGGGAGTATAAGGAGAGAGAGTGTGAGGAAATAGGGGGGAGTATGAGGAAAGAAAGAGGAGTATGAGGAGAGAGGGAGTAGTATGTGGAAAAGAGAGAATATGAGGAGAGGCAGGAGTATGAAGGGATGGGGAAGTATGAGGAGTGAGGAAGGTATGAGGAGAGAGGGAGGAGTAAGAGGGGAGAGGGGGGAGAATGTGGAGAAAAGAGAAACATAAGGAGAGAGGGGGTGTATGAGGAGAGAAGGAACAGTAAGAGGAGAGAGGGGAAATATGAGAAGAGGGGGGAGTATGAGAAGAGAGAGGAGAATATCAGGTGACAGGAGGGAGTATAAGGAGAGAGAAGACGAATATGAGGAGAAAGGGGGAGTATGAGGAGAGAGAGGAGAGTTTGAGGAGAGAGGGGGGATATGAAAAAAGGGGTAAGTATGAAGAGAAAAGATGAGTATAAGCAGAGAGAGGGATTTGTATGAGAAGAGAAGGGAGTGTATGAAAAGAGAAGGTTAGAATGTGGAGAAAAAGGGAAGTATAAGAAGAGAGGGGGTGTATTAGAAGAGAAGGAGTACTATGAGTAGAGAAGGAGGAGTATGAGAAGATGGAGGAGAATAAGGAGTGAGGGGGGTATGAGGAGAGAGGTGGAATTATGAGGAGAGAAAGAAGAGTATGAGGAGACAGAGGAGGAGTGTGAGGAGAGAGGGGGAGTATAAAGAGAGAGGGGTGTGTATGATGAGAGAGGGGAGAGTTTGAGGAGAGAGGGGGAGAATGTGAAAAAAGGGCCAATATAATTTCTAAATTCACACAGACACACATTCTGATACTAGACAAAAAAATATAAGACCTTACATTTTACCAAAACACATTTACAAGTCTAAAATGGTTAAGTGACTGCACACATTCCAAGTATACAACTAGTACATTTCAGTAGACAACCCTTACTCATTTTGCAAATACATATGCAATTTGTTGCATTATTTTTGTCAACATTACATCAAAAACATGACACAATCGAACAACAAAGAGGCACAAGGGGCTTGTAAATCTGCCCCAGAGTGAATGCAGTAGTGCATGTATAACAACTTGGGAATTGTTAAGGGGGAGGTATGACAAGAGAGGGAGGAGTAAGAGGAGAGAAGGCAGAGTATGAGGACAGGGGGGAGTATGAGGACAGGGGGTAGTATGAGGAGAGAGAGGTGAGAATGAGGAAAGAGGGTAACTATCAGGAGAGAGGAAGAAGTATAAGAAGAGAGAGGGAGAGTGTTAGGAAAGAGGGGGAGTATGAGGAGAGAGAGAGGAGTATGAGGAGAGAAGGGAGTGTATGTGGAAAGAGGGGTAAGTATGAGGAGAAAGGGGAGTATAAGGAGTGAGGAGTGTGTATAAAGAGAGAGGATGGAATATGAAGAGTGAGGGGTAAAAATGTGGAGAAAAGAAGAATATAAGAAGACAGGAGTTGTATAAGGAAAGAGGGGGTACAATCAGAAGACAGTAAGAAGTATGAGGAGAGGGGGAATATAAGGACAGGGGGGATATGAGGAGAAGGGGGAGTATGAGGAGAGAAGGAGGAGTAAGAGGAGAGAGGGGGAGTAAGAGGACAGGGAGGAGTATGAGGACAGGAAGGAGTATGAGGACAGGAAGGAGTATGAGTAGAAAGAGGTGAGAATGAGGAAAGAGGAGGAATATTAGGAGAGGGGGTATAAGGAGAGAGAGGGACACTGAGAGGGAGTATGAGGAGAGAGAGAAGAGTATGAGGAGAGAGGGGGCAGTATGTGGAAAAGAGGAATATGAAGAGAGGGAGGAGTATGAAGGGATGGGGAAGTATGAGGAGTGAGGGAGATATGAGGACAGAAGGAAGAGTAAGAAGAGAGAGGGGGATAATGTGGAGAAAGGAGAAATATAAGAAGAGAGAAAGGGAGTATGAGGAGAGAGGGAACAATAGGAGGAGAGAGGGGTAAATATGAGAAGAGGGGGAGTATGAGGAGAGAGAGGGGAAGATCAGGTGACAGACGGGAGTATAAGGAGCGAGAAAACGGATATGAGGAGAGAGGTGGGAGTATGAGGAGAGAGAGGAGGAGTATGAGGAGAGAGGGGGGAGTATGAAAAAGACGGGAACTATGAGGAGAAAAGAGGAGTATAAGCAGAGAGAGGTATATATGAGAAGAGAAGGGAGAGTATGAAAAGAGAAGCTGAGAATGTGGAGAAAAAGGGAAGTATAAGAAGAGAGGGGGTGTAACAGAAGAGAAGGGGTACTATGAGTAGAGAGTGAGGAGTATGAGAAATGGAGGAGTATGAGGAGTAAAGGGGGTATGAGGAGAGAGATGGAAGTATATGGGGAGAAGGGAAAGTATGAGGAGAGAGAGGAGGAGTGTGAGGAGATGGAAGAGTATGAGAAGTGAAGGGGGTATAAAGAGAGAGGGAGGAGTATAAGGAAATGAGAAATATGTGGAGAGAGGGGAGTATGAGGAGATGGGGACTATGAGGGGAGAGGGGGAGTATGAGGAGAGTGGAGATTATGAGGAGAGAGGAGGGACTTTAAGGAGAGAAGTAAGAGTATGAGGAGAGAAGGGAGACTATAAGGAGAGTGAGGGGGAGTGTGAGGGGAGAGAGGGAGTATAAGGAGAGAGAGGTGTGTATGAGGAAAGAGGAGGGAGTATAAGGAGAAAGAGGGGAGAATTTTTGAAAAAGGGGAGAATATAATTGCTAAATGCAGACAGACGCACGGTGTGATTCTAGACAAAAAACTTAAGACCTTGCATTTTACAAAAAACACATTTACTAGTCTAGAAACGGTTAACTAACTGCACACATTCCATGTATATAACTACTACATTTCAGTGGATAACCATGACTTATTTTGCAAATACATAAGCAATTTGCTGCATTTTTTTTGCCAACATTACATCCAAAAAGTGACACAATAGAACAACAAAAAGTCACAAGGGGCTTGTAAATCTGCCCCAGAGTGCATGCAGCAGTGTATGTATACTAACTGGGAAATTCTACATTTAGAACAGAAGTCTGATTCTAGACAAACAACACTATTAATTACTCTTGAAGGGCTAATATCACTGCACACATTACAGAAATATAATTATTGTATTTTACTGTACAACCATGAGTCATTTTAGAAATACAAAACCAATAATCGTTTTTTAATTCTATAAAAACTAGAAAAAAGGGTTGCTTTATAAGCATTTATATATCTATAAACACAAAACATACACAAATACTTCTCTTAGAACAATTCCTAAATCCACACAGACGCACAGTGTGATTCTAGACAAAAAAATATTACACCTTGCATTTTACCAAAACACATTTACTAGTCTAGAAACAGTTAAGTGAATGCACACATTCAATGTATATAACTACTACATATCAGTGGTCAACCCTGACTCATTTTGCAAATACATAAGCAAATTGATGCATTATTTGTGCCAACATTACATCACAAAACTGACACAATACAACAACAAAGAGGCACAAGGGGCTTGTAAATCTACCCCAGAGTGTATGCAGCAGTGTTTGTATACTGACTGAGAAATTGTAGATTTAAAACACACATCTGATTCTACAGAAAAAAACACAATTAATTACTCTAAAAGGGCTAATATGAGTGCACACATTACAGAAATATAATTACTGCATTTTACTGTACAACCATGAGTCATTTTGCAAGTACATAAACAATTTGCTGCATTATTTGTGCGAACATTTAATGAAAACAGTAACAGAATGGCAGCACATAAATGAACAAGAGGCTTGTAAATATATCCCAGAGAATTTACAATAGTGTGTGTATACTGACTGGAAAATTGTAGATTTAAAACACAAGCCTAATTCTTAACAACCAACACTATTAACTACTCTACAACTGAAAAAGTGACTGCACGCATTCTTCATTTGTTAGTACTGCACTTTATTGCACAAAGCTTACTCAGTAAACACATTAACTTACCACATGGTTTTAGCACAATAGTTATCCAAATGCAGACAAACTCAGAATGTGATTCTACACACATTAGAAGGATAAACACATTACTCTTACTAAAAACAAAATGCACCACATACATTCCCTTACAAGTTATCAACTCACCCTTCAAATTGATTTGTAGATTAAGAAGAATGCCAGTCACACAGCAGATATTCTTATACAGAATCTCTCTACTTCAGTGTTCGCAGCAAAACCAAAAATATGGCATATTTTCCCTCTCAATTTACACATATAAACATATTAATAACAAATCAAATTGCTTCACACATTAATTCAAAACCAAACACACATTTCTATTGGTTGAACATTTGAACCCTTTCCAACTCACTTAACTTTAAACCCTACCCCCAACACATCCTGCAAAAGTGAACTGTCCACAGAGGTCAAAAGTTCAGCACACTGTAAAACACTCCTCTTCAACAAGTTTAGACTCTGCAAAAGGTACTTACTTATAAGTACTAATAAAGAGAAACGCTCTTGTTAGAAACAACCAACAACATCAAACACAAAAGCTTGATGAATATCTGTAAAACATATCTTTTAAATTCTTTTTTCCATGCTTAGGTACGCATACGGAACGACTTAGGAACCTTGCAGCGTACGTCGTACAGGCAAACTTGGTACGCGTACTGTAAATTTATGGTAAAAAAAATAGCCCCTATCACTAATTTTTATTATCCCCGGGGACCCCATCCCCGGGGATAATAAATAGGAAATAGGTTTCCTGCTCTCTTTTCCAAATAGGAAAGCAGTTTGCTATGGTAGGGCGGGAACCTGGAGGCTCCCACCCTACAATAGCAAACAGCAGTCTACCGGGGTAGGCACCCCGGGACACTGCAGGAGCCAGCCCTGGGGGGTGGCAGTCCCCAGGGCCATCAAAGGATCCAGGAGGGGGGCCCCCCTCCCATCATTTGTAAAGCCTTGGGGGTGGTGGTCCCCGGGGCTGGGGGGGCTGTGAGCCCCCTGCATACATATTATTAAAGCCCCGGGGTGGCAGCCCAGAGGGGCCCCCCATTATACATAAAACGTTGCCCCCGGGATTCGGTCCCCCTGGCTAATTAACAATAAAGCGGATTTCGTTTTCTTTTCTTTTTCACGGCGTACGCGTACCATATGCGTATACCGTGATTTAAAAAAAAAAAAACATTTTGACCTTGGGGATCATTGTGAAACCCAATGAGCAGCCCTAGGGGTTCAGGAAGACCTTTAGCAAATGGCACAAACTATTCCTGTCAATCTACACACTCAATCTACATACATATAGAAATATATAACAAATCACATTTATTGCCACATTAAATCGAAACGAAACACACTTTTCTATTCCTTGAACTTTTGAATCCTTTCCAACTGACAAAACCTTCAACCCTAACCCCATTCTTCTTTCCGCCTGTTACTATTGAAACACTTTAGGGAACAGTTAACTAAGCACACAGGTGAAAAGTTCATCGAAAACTGTTGCAAATCAAAACAGCAAGTGTGCTTGACTTGTCAATACACCAGCTTATCTTAAGTAACGTTCTTTTCTATCACTTTTTGTTAACCAATAAATATCAGGCTTTTAAAAAACAGAAAACTGCCCCCTAGTTTTTTGTGTAAAATGTTTTCAATCAACCAATCATTTCTTTGCTTTTTTCAAAACTGCATCTTATCCACCATTTTAAAAAAATCTTATTTTTCAAACTGCCATTTCATTTACAGATACCATCTAAGTGCATCCAGACCTCTCTTCAAGATGCTTAGAGTGTGAATTGTGGGACACAGCTATATTTTCTGGAGCCTAAGGTACGTAGAACAGAAAGGAAATCACAAAGACCTAGGTTTACCAAATGTAAACATTAAATGGATTGGACAGAGAGGGTTAAAGTGGCACCAAAAAGTTGCACCAATTGATGCCATTGGTGAAATCCTTTTTGCATCTCCAACACCCTGACTTCATAATTGTGCACTGTGGTGGCAATGACCTAGGCACTTTGAGTGGGGTAGGTCTGGAAATGTTTATGAAGGACAGCTTTATAGAACTGATGTCACTTTTCCCCCAACTACCTTTGTCTATTCTAATATATGCCAAAGGCAGAAATGGAACTGGTCCAATCAATTTTGTCCACAGATTGAGAAAGCTAGGAAACATGTGAATAAATCTGTTTCTGCTTTTCTCCAAAACTACAGAATGGGCTCCATTTACCACAACAATCTGCGTTTCAATATGCATGGCATCTATAGAAGAGATGGTGTCCATTTTACAGATGAGGGGAACAGAGTCTTCCTCTTGAACTTTAGACTCTGCATCGGTACTTACTTGTAGGTACTAAAATCTCCCAATAAACACAACGGCTCTTTTTAGAGCCACCCAACATCTAAACACATAAACTTGATAAATATGTGAAAAATATTTTTATTTTTCTTGCTTAGGTACGCGTACGGAATGACTTAGGAACCTCGCACCGTACGTCGTACGGCCGCGATTGGTACGTGTACTGTAATTTTACCCTAAAAAAAATAGCCCCAATCACTAATTTTTAATATCCCCAGGGACCCCATCCCGCTCAAATACAATGTTGGGGACCGTGGGGTCCCTGCCAGCTCCCTGCGTCCATCGGGAGCCGACATTGCTTTTCGTCAGAGAGAGCAGCTAACATGCTGCTCCCCCTGACGAAAAGCAATATGCTTTCCTATTTGAAAGAGAGAGCAGGTTTCCTGCTCTCTCTTCCAAATAGGAAAGCAGTTTGATATAGTAGGGCGGGAACCGCCCCGCCCTACCATAGCAAACAGCAGTGTCCCTGGGGTAGGCACCCCAGGACACTGAAGGAGCCGTCCCTGGGGAGGTGGCAGTCCCCAGGGCCATCAAAGGCTCCAGGAGGGGGGCCCCACGGCCCCCCTCCCATCATTTGTAAAGCCCCGGGGGGGTGGTGGTCCCCAGGGCTAGGGGGTCCATCACGGACCCCCCAATTTAAATATTAGAGCCCCGGAGAGGTGGCGGTCCCCGGGGCATGTGGTGGGCCTTGAGCCCCCGCATAGAAAATATTAAAGCCCCGGGGGGAGACGATCCCCGGGGATGGAGGGGCCCATCTAGGTCCCCAATATCATAAAAAAAGAAGCCCCAGGTGGTGGCGGTCTCCAGGGCTGGGGGGGCCTCAAAGCCTCCCCACCATATTAAAATAAGCCCCAGGGGTGGCAGTCCCCAGGGCTGGGCGGCCCCTCTGAGCCCCCCCTTCAGAAACAAGCAACTGCCCCGGGGTCTGGCCCCCCCAGGAGCTAAAAAAAAAAAATAAGCAATTATCTTTTTTTTTATCGACAGTACTACGCGATTTAAAAATAATAGGGGGTCAGGGTGTTTCTACCCTGCCTCCTTTTCGCAGTTTTCCTGTTTCTTTTTCTGTTTTCTTGTAAGATGGCTGCCAACACTTCCTTGTTTGGAGTGTTGACAGACAGTTTTTAGCCGATTAGCATGCAGCTCATGCTCGTAATCGTACGCGCACTGTCCTCGGACGGTACGCGTACGGTACTTCATCTATAGATATATCTATGATTTTACTTTTGATTTTCTAAGGAACTACTGAACAGATTTACACTATTTAACAAAAAGCATAATCTGCAAACCAAACTCTACCTTTTTGCCAAATTTGGTGTAATTCCGTTCAGCAGTTCGGGCTGTAGCCACACATAAAGAACCCTATGGAAAATTGCATAAGGAAAACACGTTTTGGGAACCCCCCTTTTTTCTCTGCCCCCATCTTCTTTGAGAATTTCGTGAAGATTTGTCAACTGGCGCCCAAGTTATTCCAAATAGAATGTTGCGGATTTCCTATGAAAACTAGGTCCTAACTATAACTACCTACTTGCGACCGCCAGTAGGTAATATATATATATATATATTCACTGAAAAAACCATAGGTTTCACACCAGTTATAGTTAGCTGGAAATTTTACTGATATAAAACCATTGAAATTCCCACGTTATAGTTAGTCGGACTCACTATAACTTGCGCGTGCAATGCACTGCTGATGACATCACATATTACATCACTCATGACATGGTCAGTGACATCACTCATGACATCACTGATGACACCGTCCTTGTGACAGAGTGACTGACCTCCTTTCACTGTAAAGTAACCCTTGAAACACATATTCAAAAATAGAAACTAACATTTTCAAAAAAGTGGAGATACCTATACCAGTTACAACAACCAATTCAGTAATTCCACCATTTATATACACATCCACTCATTCATCAACAGTTCTATATAGTCAGTCATACATATACTCACTCATCATATGTAGTGAGACACCTATACATCCGTTAACACACCAACAGTCTTCCAAAAGTTGCTCACACACATACTCACACATGCAAATAAACTATTGAACATCCATTTTTTTGCATATACAGCTATACACACACTACCACCTTACTTCTAAAGAAACTTACACATACTTACTCTCTTAAAAAATCACTTGTAGAAACACATACTTATTAAAACAAGAATTCTTTCAATCTCTCACTCTCATATATACTCACTTATATACATCAATACTCACATATACTAGATTAAAACATATGTAGTTACTGATAAAGACACTAGTAAGACAGTCATTCACTTACTAACACATACATATACACACTCATTCACCCATACAGTCCGGCACATATGATGTCTTCAAAACACATACAAACAGTGAGTCAGTCATTTATGCATCTATGTGCTAAGTAACACTCCCACCAAATCATACAGACACTTATACTGATACTAAAAAAAACATCTAATAACCCATATACACACATATGTAGCTACTCACCAACCCATGCAGCCACTTATACACAAAGTGAAACACTGATACATATATTTAAATATTTAAACATTACTCACTAATATATGTATTCACTAAGATACACTTAATAAGCCAGTTATTCAATATTTTTTTTTTTTTAAAACCATCCATTTAGACACTTATTTAAACATTTATTCTCCCATCGACCTTTACATATACATATATAAAACATATTTATTTTTCAGAAAGACACACATTCACTGGATGGTGTCATCAGTGATGTCATGAGTGATGTAATATGTGATGTCATCAGCAGTGCATTGCACGCGCAAGTTATAGTGAGTCCGACTAACTATAACGTGGGAATTTCAATGGTTTTATATCAGTAAAATTTCCAGCTAACTATAACTGGTGTGAAACCTATGGTTTTTTCAGTGAATTTAATAGGTTTTTTAAATGCTAATTCCTAACTATAACTGGTGTGAAACCTATGGTTTTTTCAGTGAATTTCATAGGTTTTTTAAATGCTAATTCCTTTCTATATCGAGTTTCTAACCATTTTTTTTTTTTACAATTTGCTGTTTTTTTGTAAGTATTCATTTTTTTTTATATAATTTTTTTCTTTTTGCGCTCTGGGTGCGCGCTCAGGGAAGCTTTCAGCTAAGCTCTCCGGTAAGCTTTCCGGTGAGCTCTCCTGAAAGCGCACCCAGAGCGCTACTGTCGTTCGTGAAAAAAAATATGAATGAAAAGTTAATAATAATGCAAAACATTTCCTACCATACAAATAAAATCAGTTTTTTTTTATAAGGAAAATGATTATGCATTTCTGTAAAAGTTTGATGACGTCACTTCGGCGCGCAACGTAAGTGCCCTCGGAAGCGCCTACGTTCGCGCCGCGTAAAAGCACCCAGAAGCGCCTCCGATCGCGCCACGTTTGCGCCCCGGAAGCGCCTACGATCGCGCTGCGTAAACGCACCCGGAAGTGCTCCGGAGCGCGCAGCGTAAACGCGTCGGGTCATGTGACCCTAAAATAACACTTTTCATTGGTTGCTAACAGTTTTTTTTACAATGAATGAAATCCCCACCCATTTCCTTCACTTCTTCTTTCACTTTTGTGAGTGAAAGACCTGTTTTTTGCACCTGGATCTTTTGTGAATTACCATGGCTGCCAGAGAATCCAGCAGTGAGGATGAACCTGAGTTCATCAATGAAGAGCCTCCTACCCCAAAGGTGAAGGAACATTTCATATGGAAATTTTTTAAGATTCCAGCAGACCAGAAGAAGGTGAATGCACCAAAAGTGGAGTGCAGGATCTGCAAACAGGTCCTGTCACGGGGTGACCCCCCAAAAAAGTACTTTTTTGGGAACTTTACGATGCTCCGACATGTGGAGAGGAGGCACCCCCAGAATTTTGCCTGGGAAAGTGTCAGGGCTCTGGCACAAGAGGTTCCCAGGGATGGGGCCTCTACATCAACCGGAGGAGCAACTTCTTCTGGGAGAGGGCAATCGCAGGAGCAGGTGCCAAACATACAACCTGCTTTTAACCATGGTGTCCTCAGATGCAGATACTGCAATCAACTCCTCACCTATGGGGAGCAAAGTGTCCAGCTCATGGTTCGAGCATTGGAGAACCATCGCTGCCCTTCCCACCCCTAATTATTTTGTTTTCTTTTTGCTCCTGTTGAGCAGTTTCCATTCCCTGTTTTTGTTCCTCTTCAGTTAAAAGAAGAAAACCAAAAGTTCTTTTCAGAACTACCTCCAATTCTCATCAAAGAGCTATATTCTTAAAAAAATGAAGAGTAAGTGAAATATAGTGCATTGATAATTGAAAGGAGAATGAGTAAGAAAGAACAGAAAGGTATGAGAGGAAAAAAGAAGTGAAGTAGGAGGAATGAAAGAAGGTGAGTGTTAGAAAAGAAAGTTATGAGAAGAAGAGTGAATATGGGGAATGTTGATATTCAATGAAAATGTTGAAAAAGAACAGGAGTGTTGAAGGATAAGAAAAGATGCATTGCTGGAGTTGAAGGTAGAAGGCTTCATTTATGAAGCCATGCGTCACTTTAACGCCACCAAAGCATCACTTTTTGTGACACAACATTCCAATAAAAAATGCACCTTATTTATTCATATTTACAAAGTGGCGTTTCTTGGTAAATACATCACTTTGTAAACCCCTGTGCCACATTATTCCTACCTCAGGTGTAATGTATGCAAAAGGGACGTATTGACGCAAGAAACGGTCGTAGAGGTGACACAGTGAATAAACTGGAGGCCTCATTTCTGAAAAGTGACGCATCGCTACGTGAAAACAGCGATGCGTCACTTTTCTGGACGCACTCCTTATGACATTCCAGATATGTCATATTTAATATATGACTAATCAATTCGCAAGGAGTTACAGATATATCAGTATTTCTGACGTATCTGTAAACACAAAAGTAACGCATTGCTGGAGTGCGTCACAAAAGTGACGCAACTCCAGTAATGTGTCCTTTCACATGGAAAAAGCACCATGTGAAAGGTTTGCTGTGAAGCAGGCGCAAGATTTTGACGCAACAGCATCCTAAAAGTGACGCACTGCGTCATTATTACCAAGCTTTTTGCAGGGGAACACCCCCTCTGCATGCATTATACCTGACGCTATTTTTAAAAAGTGACGCATCTAGGTACATGGGTCACTTTTTAAAACTCTGCGCCACATTATATCTGCATCAGGTATAATGTATGCAGAGGGGGCAATCCCTCGCAAAAAGCTTGGTAATAACGACGTACTGAAATCTATGAGATTTCTCTGCGTCACTTTTAGGATGCTGTTGCGTCAAAATCTTGCGCCTGCCTCGCGTCACTTTCATGTTTACAGATATGTCAGAAATACTGACGTATCTGTAACTCCTTGCAACATGATTCGTCATACATTAAATATGACACATCTGGAATGTCATAAGGAGTGCGCACAGAAAAGTGACGCATCGCACCAACAGTGTAAAAAAATGTGCCTCGTTGCACTATATTTAAAGGACGCAACAGCATCCTAAAAGTGACGCAGTGAAATCTCAAAGATTTCACTGCGTCGCTATTACAAAGCTTTTTGCGGGGGAACACCCCCTCTGCATGCATTATACCTCACGCAGATATAATGTGGCGCTTGATTTTAAAAAGTGACCCATCTACCTAGATACGTCACTTTTTAAATATAGCGCAACGAGGCGCATTTTTTTACACCACTGGTGCGATGCGTCACTTTTCTGTGCGCACTCCTTATGACATTCCAAGTAACGCATTGCTGGAGTGCGTCACAAAAGTGACGCAACTCCAGTAATGTGTCCTTTCACATGGAAAAAGCACCATGTGAAAGGTCTGCTGTGAAGCAGGCACAAGATTTTGACGCAACAGCATCCTAAAAGTGACGCAGTGAAATCTCAAAGATTTCACTGCGTCGTTATTACCAAGCTTTTTGCGGGGGAACACCCCCTCTGCATGCATTATACCTGACGCTATTTTTAAAAAGTGACGCATCTAGGTACATGGGTCACTTTTTAAAACTCTGCGCCACATTATATCTGCGTCAGGTATAATGTATGCAGAGGGGGCATTCCCCCGCAAAAAGCTTGGTAATAACGACGTACTGAAATCTATGAGATTTCTCTGCGTCACTTTTAGGATGCTGTTGCGTCAAAATCTTGCGCCTGCCTCGCGTCACTTTTATGTTTACAGATATGTCAGAAATACTGACGTATCTGTAACTCCTTGCAACATGATTCGTCATACATTAAATATGACACATCTGGAATGTCATAAGGAGTGCGCCCAGAAAAGTGACGCATCGCACCAGCAGTGTAAAAAAATGTGCCTCGTTGCACTATATTTAAAAAGTGACGCATCTAGATAGATGTGTCACTTTTTAAATATAGCGTAACAATGCGCATTTTTTTACACCGCTGGTGCGTCACAAAAATTGACTCACAGGCGGCGCAAAACTGGCAGCGCAAGGACTTCATAAATATGGTCCTGGATTTTCCCCGTGCTTCGCTTCCCGGTGCGCGCACCATGCGCTTCCCCCGCGCAAAACGAAAAAAAAAAATAATAATTTAATGCCCCGCAGGACCCTATTTTAGCCCCCACATCAAACCTAGGGGGTCAGAGGGGGTCTACTCTTCCCCCTTATGGTCATTTGCCCCTTTTTTTTTCAAACCCCTTGTGTCTCGATTTTACCGAGACACAAGATGGCGGCCGCTCCAGACTGTTTAGAATGTTTACAGACACCCAAGAGCCAATCAGCTTTCTGCGCACAAGTCGCGTGTCGCGCCAGGAGCGCACTCCGGTGCGCGCACCGGAGAGCGCCTATAGATATATATATTTTTTTGAACCTAAATTACTCAAAATCCACTGCAGCACACATCTTGAGACATAGCAAAGGCACATCGGGCTACCAGTCCCTTCAATTTTGCCAAGTTTGGTAGAAATCCATTCAGCCGTTCGGGCTAAAAGTGAAATCGACCGCCCTATGGAAATTAACATGGGGAAAACGCGTTTTAGGACCCCCCTTTTATCTCGGCCCCCGCTTGACGTATCCCCCCCAAACTTTCGAGGAAGGACCGGAGCTCGACGAGGCCATTTTCAGGAAATTTTCAGGCAGATTCGTCAACCGGTGCCAAAGTAATTCCAAATAGAATTTTGAGATTTAACATTGAAAAATATCCTAACTATAACTACCTACTGGCGACCGCCAGTAGGTAATATATATATATATATATATATATATATATATATATATATATATATATATATATATATATATATATATATATATATATATATATAAATATATATATATATATACGTATATATGTGTGTCATACTTTACAGCAATATTGGCATATTTTTAGTATGGTTCATACTAAAAAGTTAAGAATTATTTTTAGCGTTCTAAAAATATTGTGCTTTAACTTGGATTGGGTTGGATTCTAATATTTTTTAAAGTATTACAAATATTAATTCTAGTTTTTACTACATTTCTGTTTTAGTCATTTTAATTATTTAGGAATTTTTAGGACATTTTTGTTTGTCTTCTCAGTATCATGTTTTATGTGTGTCTGGCATTATATCTGTGTTTAAACAATTGTTTTCAAGTAGTGTGGTCCTTGGTTGGAAAACTAGGGATTTGCTAGCTAGCATGTCATATTCTAGCAAGTTTCCCTTTATACATTAGTCCATAATTGTTGTGCTAGGGCTTGTCTTTGACATAATTCCTGAAAGATATGTTTTTTTTAACACCTTTAGGAATTGAATTAGGGTAGGGTGGCTCCTTCGTAAAGTGCATTTAGCGGAGGTATGCCATAATTATACTGTGTTATAAGTTTTGTCTACCAGGGAAAGGTTCTGTGGTACATATTCCACCAAAGGATGTGGAACTTAGATTGGGTGTTTGTCCTGAATGGTACATGTATCCAACTCAAGCGTCTTGAAAACAGTCTATTATTGGTGTTAGTTTTTCCTCTTTTGCCTGAGAGAAAAGTGATTATAATAGTAAGTTATTATGTTTATTTACCTCTGTTGTCGGTAAATGTGCTAGGGCAATTAGCTTTTTCATTGTGGAGGCAAATTGAGTATTGGTAAAATAGTCTATACTTAATGTGGAATGGAAATAGTAATAACATACTTAAAGTGCATATTTCGGTAACGGTTTCAGTCATTTTCTCTTCAAAATCAATAATTATTTTACAGTTTTTAGTAATTCCTGATATGTGCTGCTATGTTTATTTGGTAATGTTGCGCCAAATAGTGATTTAATTGTATTTTGTGCTCCCCACGAATAGTGTATATCTGCTTTAAGGGTGGTGGACAAGATTTAAAAAGTGCCCCCCAAATAGCCAGGTAGCACATTGTGTCATGGTTAGTATGTTATTTGTGATGTAGAAAACAAAAAATCTTTTTTTATTGTTCTCAATATGATAGAGAATGAAATTCTCCTACTTGTGAGTTACTTTTATTAGGTCAGGAATATCTATGTCCTTAAATAGTCTGGAGGCTCGAGGCTTGGGCTGCCATTCTTTTGCTTCTAGTAATTAGCCTATTTACATTTGACGATGAGTGTTAACTGTCCCATTAATTCATTTGGAATGTTAGAAATATTGTATTGGCCGGATGCTGTGGAGGGTGAGGCCCCTGAGCGGCACTGTACTTGTGTGGCGGGAGCGCTGCAACTTCACTCCCTTGGGGGCCCTGCTGCATCAACTGTATCGGGAGGTTCACCAACGGACTTGTCGGCGACTGCTGTACCCAGGCTTGTGAAGTCTTGCCTTTCTGAGGCTCCTGCTGGTTGAGTCACAGATAAGGAAAGAGTGCAGCGGATTGCGCCATGGTGTCAATGTCCGGGTAAGGAGAAGGTGGGTTGCCTAGTGGAGGTGGCCTGAGGGTCAAGTCGCCCCGGCCTAGCACCTGTTGATGATGCACCCCCAGTGGCGGCTCATCCATTATGGTGGAAGAGCATCGCCCCACTGCTTTCAAGCAGTGCAAGAAGAGGAAAAATCATCACATGATGATAACTTCCTGATGTAAACATGCTATGTTTCCTTTGCGGGCAGGGGTGTGGGCAGGGCTGCTCCACTCACGGAGCAGGGCAGGGGCGGAGTGGCATGCCCACTCAAGTGCGCAATGACTGTTTGGTCAGCCCACTCAGGCCACCCAAAGCAGTCATGCACACTGTTCTGTTCGCAATGCATGCTGCATTAAAGCCTGCATGGAGAACATGCCCACTCCTCCAGCCCCTGGCTGAACACCTTGTCCCGGTGCCGATGACCAATCCTAACACCGCAATGTGGTGTTGTGATTGGCTTAGGGAAGGGAGCCTGGCTGGCTACTTCCTGTTCCTGGAAGCAGACTCAGGAGAGCAGGAGCAACGAGGAAACGGGACCCGGACTCAAGGTAAGGTTTCTCTCTTTTAAATATTTACAACACCCGCAAGCCCACTCACCCCCACCTCCACACCCCATTTAGTCTCCTTTCCCGCATTTCCCACCTCCCTGCTGTCCAGTCCCCCTCGCAGTACTTGTCAATGGCGGCCGATGTGCAGCCATGCACAGCAGGCGTACCACTGGTGTGCCAAAGGTATATATGAAGTTACAACGCATGCCATTACATCGCACTCCATTACCATGTATACTAATACTAGGCGTTCTAATGGAATGCAATGTAAGTGCACCTGCGTTGTTGGGGTTGCATTGTAAAGGCATTGCAATGTAATGCCTGTTTTGTAATGGACGTCTCCCGTGCCAAAGGCAAGCCTGTCTGAGTCCATCTGCCCCTGGAAGGCGCTCAGCACCAAGCACCCATCCTCTCAGATACTCCACCGCTACGATACCAGTACCCTCCTCGTCATCAACCCTGGACACCACATCACCTTCCAGCACCAACCTTTGTTCAGGACCAAACATTGCCATCACTGACGGCTACTAAATCACCCGCAAGGTCTACCCCGACTGTCCAGGAGGAGGCTTTGCCATCACCTACAGGAGCACATTCCGACTGACCACGCACTCTAATGACCCAACGGTGACCATGGAACACCTCAAATTCCAGATCCGGACCAACCCCAACCCCATCCTCTGTGGCCCCCTCCTCTGCAGGCCTCCCGGGCCATAGACACCCATTCTCCGATACCATTGTATACCTCATTGCACACCAGGCTCTCCAATCCACCGATGACATCCTACTTGGCAAACTCAAGTTCCACCTGGACAGTGACCAGAGAACCTCCCCTTTTGGGGAAGCTCCCCAACATCAGACTCAAGCAGCTAGTCACCGCAGGAAGCCACATAGCTGAACACATGGTCAAGCACGTCTCCTCCACCAGCAGGAATTTCAACTATATAGGCTGGCCCTATGCATTGCTGGAGTTGCGTCATGCCTGTGACATGACTGCAGCAATGCATGACTTTAGCGCAGACAGATACGTCAGGATTCCAGATGTATCTGTCATTACTTGTGTCATGGGGAGCTGTCCAGTGTATACTGCGCATCCGTGATGTCGCAAGAAGGGCATAGTGAAAAGTATTGCAACACTCTTCATGACTGAGGCCCAGGAATGCGCACTCTCTATCTGATGGTGCATATTCCTGCACTTTAGTTTTGTTGCAGGACAGCGCAGCAACATTGCTTGCAGCGCTGTCCAGCACCAAAACCTGCTGGAAAGAGGCCCCAAGTTTTATCTCCATTTTTAAGACCAGCTATTTTCCGGTCTTAAAAAACTGCCTCCACCTGCAGTTAGCGTCAGTTTTTTTGGCCCTCCAAACTTCAGGAATTCACTTGTAAATATTGCGAAGTGGGGTTAGCGGCCGTTTCTGCATGGGAATGCCTCCCTTGCATGTCATTATCGCTACCAGAACTGGCAATCTTTAGAATGGATGTTTTTGCCGGAAAACTGCCACTAACAGGGGTTAGCAATAGCTTACAGATACGGCGATAAAAATCTTGCCGCAAAACGGTCGGAAAAGTGCCACTAAGGCAGCGTTAACCCCTTGCAATAATGCCCCTTACTGTTTTATAGGGTACAGTTAATTTGCCTGCGTAGATTGATGACATAGGTGCTGGAGGGCTTTTAGGTTGAATGCTGGTCTCCCTTGCTGTGAGCTGGCTGTGCAGTAGTTTGTGTGTTTCTTGTTTTCTGTATTTAGTCATTTTTTAAATGAGTTTGGCTTCCCTAGTTGTAACCCATTTTGCTTTTGGTCAGTTGAAGTTCTAGTTAGGGTTTATTTGTTTTTAGGTGTTACCACATATAGAAGAGAATGAAGTGTTCTTTTAATATATGGTGTATTTCTTATATCCTTTTGATAAGTGTACTTTTTTTAAAGTTATTTGTTTAACATTTATTATAATGTCATAGTACTTATGTTTGTTATCAGCATTTTTGCAGTTCTACATTTGTTTTTGTGTTGTCAATATTTGGATACTCTATATTTTTGTTTTCAGTATTCTTGTTTGTTGATGTTTTCAATGATGATATTTTAGCAGTCAATATTTGTGTTGTTTACATAGGAACCTAAAAAAAAGCAATATTATGGTAGCAATGCTTTTGCCACAATGTTTTTGTACCACAATAACTTAGGGGGTCATTAGGATGGCCGGTGGACTTTGCCCGCCCGCTATCCTCCCGGGGATTGAGACCGCCCGCCATAAGGGTGGGGTTCCCGTGGGGGGAATTAGGATGCGCCCACCACAGTGGCGGGCGCATGCCGCATTTTTAACATTGCGGTGGGCGCTGCTGTAAGCACCGCCAGCCGCAATGTTAAGAATGCATGGCATGCATTTGCATACACAAAGCGGCAGGCACCGCGAGGTGCCTGCCGCATTGTGTATGCAAATGCAGGGGGGTACCACAGGTACCCCCCATGTGCACCCCCCACCTCGCCTTCACCATGGGGGCCCGCAGGGGGCCCCCAAAGTAAAGACCGCCTGCCTTTCCGTGGCGGCATCATAATATGGCTGGCGGTGTCTGATAGACACCGTCTCCATATAAACCCTTTTCTGCCCCGGCTGCAAGGCGACCAGGACGGAAAAGCAGCGGACAGTGTTTCCGTCTGCCACGGTCCCCCACCATAGTCATATGGCAGGGGGGAAATGGGTGGCGGGCGGGCAAGAATGTCTACACCCCTAATA
>NW_028252318.1:0-19437 GCF_964263255.1 Lissotriton vulgaris
ATGATCCAATTCCGATAGGCTACCATTTCCCAGTATTTTTCTTTAAGAGTGGCTTTAGATGGAAACTGGGATGTCTCTGGGTTCTCCCACAACCCCTTCATGCCTAAAGTCCCCCAGAATTTGGCATATTGTCTTTAACCAGCCTATTTTGTGAAATTCATCAATCCTAATCACATCCAAGAAGCCCAGATACGGCGCCAATAGAGGATGGGTCGTAGTCTGGCCATGTCTGACACGGCTTTCCTGCCTAATTCATAGCGCAATGGTTTCATGGGTGTGCTTTTAGGAAGACCGATGAGATTTTGCAAAAAATTGTTTTCAGCAATAGCTAGGGGCGCTAGATTATCGAAGCCCCAGATCTCGGCACCATACAGAGCCGAACTAAGGGCTTTCACCTCGTATACTTGGAGTGCTGGTTGTATAGGCTTGGTCAGGGATTTTTTACGCTCAACAATTATAGTACCTGCACTTTGACGAAGTTTGAGAGCCGCCATTTCTGTTTGCTTCCCCCATTTTACATCTTTTGCTACATGGATGCCCAGGTAGACAAAGCCTGGTACCCTTTCCACCTGTTGGCCATCCATGTAAAAATTCCCTTTAAAACTGGGGTGGGGGTTGAACACCATGAGCTTTGTCTTTGTTACATTAACCTCTAGCCCACGGTCGACACAAAAAAACCTCAAAGATCTTCAAAGCTCGCTGCAGGCCACTCGCGGTTTTGGAGATAATAAGCGTATTATCTGTAGTAGAATTGGAGTCTTCACTCCGGCCAGGGTGGGGGCATCCACATTTTCCATCAACATACGCTCCACTACTCCATTGACAAATAATGAAAAGAGCATGGGGGCCATGGCACACCCTTGGCGCACTCCCCGCTCAACTGGAAATTCAGTGGTGACTTGCCCATGGTTCCCCCACTGGATTTTCGCATAATTTACCTCGTGCAACCTCATTACTAACGTCAAAATTTCTAGCGGCATGCCCATCTATATAAACACTTTCCACATCTGTGCCCGAGGGACCAAATCAAAAGCCGCTCGTAGGTCTATAAAGGCAGCATATAAACTACCTTTCCCTATCTGGACCACTTTCCAATGGAGTAGAGTGAAACAGAATATCTGGTCTGTGGTACAAGTTAACTTACGGAAGCCTGCTTGGAAGGGAGTTAGAATGCTTCCTCTACCCAGACCATTATTTTCTCAAGGGCCATTTTTCCTATCACCTTTTGTACCGTGTCTATTAGGCTAATAGGCCTGTAATTTCCAGGAAGAGTTTTGTCGCCTTTCTTATATACCGGTATTATTACAGCCCCTTGCCAACACTTTGGTACTGGGGCCCCTAGCGCTATGGCATTTGCCAACTTCATTATGTATCGGCCCCATTGCATTTTATCGTGGAGGAAAACATCCGCTGGAACCCCAACAGGGCCGGGTGCCTTTAGATGGAAACTGGGATGTCTCTGGGTTCTCCCACAACCCCTTCATGCCTAAAGTCCCCCAGAATTTGGCATATTGTCTTTAACCAGCCTATTTTGTGAAATTCATCAATCCTAATCACATCCAAGAAGCCCAGATACGGCGCCAATAGAGGATGGGTCGTAGTCTGGCCATGTCTGACACGGCTTACTTGCCTAATTCATAGCGCAATGGTTTCATGGGTGTGCTTTTAGGAAGACCGATGAGATTTTGCAAAAAATTGTTTTCAGCAATAGTTAGGGGCGCTAGATTATCGAAGCCCCAGATCTCGGCACCATACAGAGCCGAACTAAGGGCTTTCACCTCGTATACTTGGAGTGCTGGTTGTATAGGCTTGGTCAGGGATTTTTTACGCTCAACAATTATAGTACCTGCACTTTGACGAAGTTTGAGAGCCGCCATTTCTGTTTGCTTCCCCCATTTTACATCTTTTGCTACATGGATGCCCAGGTAGACAAAGCCTGGTACCCTTTCCACCTGTTGGCCATCCATGTAAAAATTCCCTTTAAAACTGGGGTGGGGGTTGAACACCATGAGCTTTGTCTTTGTTACATTAACCTCTAGCCCACGGTCGACACAAAAAACCTCAAAGATCTTCAAAGCTCGCTGCAGGCCACTCGCGGTTTTGGAGATAATAAGCGTATTATCTGTAGTAGAATTGGAGTCTTCACTCAGGCCAGGGTGGGGGCATCCACATTTTCCATCAACATACGCTCCACTACTCCATTGACAAATAATGAAAAGAGCATGGGGGCCATGGCACACCCTTGGCGCACTCCCCGCTCAACTGGAAATTCAGTGGTGACTTGCCCACGGTTCCCCCACTGGATTTTCGCATAATTTACCTCGTGCAACCTCATTACTAACGGCAAAATTTCTAGCGGCATGCCCATCTATATAAACACTTTCCACATCTGTGCCCGAGGGACCAAATCAAAAGCCGCTCGTAGGTCTATAAAGGCAGCATATAAACTACCTTTCCCTATCTGGACCACTTTCCAATGGAGTAGAGTGAAACGGAATATCTGGTCTGTGGTACTAGTTAACTTACGGAAGCCTGCTTGGAAGGGAGTTAGAATGCTTCCTCTACCCAGACCATTATTTTCTCAAGGGCCATTTTTCCTATCACCTTTTGTACCGTGTCTATTAGGCTAATAGGCCTGTAATTTCCAGGAAGAGTTTTGTCGCCTTTCTTATATACCGGTATTATTACAGCCCCTTGCCAACACTTTGGTACTGGGGCCCCTAGCGCTATGGCATTTGCCAACTTCATTATGTATCGGCCCCATTGCATTTTATCGTGGAGGAAAACATCCGCTGGAACCCCAACAGGGCCGGGTGCCTTTTTCCCTTGAAACCGAAGCAAGGGCCGATGCTACATCATTATTGTTAACGGAGGGTCAACATACAAGGTAACCTCTACAGGCTCTGCGGACTTGTCCTTGGGACGGGATGCATACAGGGGGCCAAAGTATTCCAACCAACTATTCTGGGTTACATAATTTGATGGTGGTTCGGGGCGACCTCCTTTCCCCCATTTAACTATACTCCAGAATAGTCTGGAATGCTTCGCAGAGCTGGCAGCTTTTAAATCTAGCCAGTGCTGTTCGTCCCATTTCTTCTTGGCCATTGATATACTGGTCTTATATACGTGCCTTGCTTCCCTAACAGCAATTGGATATCTTCTTCCAATTGCAGCACCTAAGGATGTTCTAGCAGATCTACAACCCTCATTGTACCACCCCTCTCTCTTTAGACATTTGTTATTTCCTCCTGCTTTCGTCACTACCCTATAAAAGTACCCCCTTAGTGTACCAAAAAAGGTGTCGTGCAATTCCGAAATTTCTTTTAAAGCTTTTGCATTCACGCTACCTGGCCTCATTAAGGCAACCATGGCGGAAGTGGCGCTATCTAGATTGTTACCAATGCTCTCTAGCACCTCACTCTTCATCGCAATTTGGTCCCATCTCACCCGCCTCATCTCATTTGTCAGGACAATCTCCACCAATGGTTCCTCATCAATAGTTTGTCCCTCTGATTCCCTGCCCCATAAGAGGTGAGTGATGCATAGCGGGTTATGGTCACTCTCTTGCCTGCCAACAACCGTCATGTCCTTGATCAAATGCCAGATTGCCATATTACATAAGACGTAGTCTATTCTACTTTGGGAGCTGCCATTGTCGAAAGTGGTCTCGCCTTGCCCATCACTCAGAGTTCTGCCATTTAGCGCTCTTAACCCCTTTTCGCTACAAATTGCGTTGATTTGGATGATACTAGCTGTCCATCTTTTAATTGGCTTCCAGTCCAGTCTACGAATCCCCCCCTGTGCATCTTCTTCTTCCCCTACGTGCCAGTCACCCTCTATAAGAGGCTCAAAGGTCATATTCAGATCTCCTGCAAGTATCAGATTGTTCTCATACGGCTGCGAGCCAATCAGATGGTCTAGGGCTAAGAGGGTCTCGGATTTCCCAACTCCTGTCCCTCTAGCATACAAATTGTATACATCTAGGATGTCCCCTGGTCCCATTATTAACCTGACCAACTGGATATCACTACTACCGGTTGGGAGCTCTGTCACCCTATGGAATAATGTTTGTCTTGCCCAGATACATAGCCCCCCTTTGGGCCCTTCAGTGCCGGCACAAAGAAGTTTAGGTAACCTAGGAGAAACAAGGGCTCACAAGCCCAGGTCTCTTGAAAAATGTAAACATCAAAACCAGTAATAAAAGCAACCCATTCAGGTGATTGCATTCTAGAGGCTAGACCCGCTATATTCCAGGATACCATCCTTCCCTCTGCGCTGCTAGATTGACCCAAGGGCACTGGAGTAGCTGGATCATTGGTGCAAGAACCATATATTCTCGAGATTTTGCATCCTCCAAAAACAACTGGATTTAAATCACCAAGTGACAACCCACCCGTATCACTAGACTCAACATTAGTTACTGGACTAGCTCTTATCTGGTTCTTGCTCGGGGTCCCACCCACCACGCTACAGTTTAATTGATAGTCACTAACTCTAGTCCCATGATGCAGAATAGACATATCCACAGTCCCGTTGCTTGGGAGTCAATCTATAGAGTCAAGCCTCGAGCTGTTGTTCCTAAGCCTATTCTCATTGGTAAACATAGGAGAACTAGACAAAACTGGGAAAGGGGGTATCTTCCTCAACTGTATGTCCGAGTGGACAGGTGGGCTACATCTAAATTCTAATTGAAATAAGTTCTCAGCCAGGTCCACAGAGGACAGAGTTAGTTCGATGACGTCATGAGTGGTTCCAGGGCAGATCATTCTTCTTGCTTTAACTAGATCCTCTCTTATGATCGACCTACACCCTCTGACATGCCTCAGCCAATGAATGGTCTTGTTCGTCAGGGAGTCTATCCCTTCCCTGGTGGAATCGACCCTCCTATCTTGTTTAGGGACGTTAGTCATAAATATTTTATTTGTCACAAAGTTACCCTTTGTGTGTGCCTGAACTCTATTTAGCTCTGTTCTAGACTTTAGAGGTCCTGGGTTTTGGTTTTGGTTTTTAGGGAAGCCACATTGCTGGGCTCCTAGCACCCCTCTTGTTTCTTTTGTTGGGAGAGACCTTAGCAGTCCCCTACCCCCACAAAGACCCTCTGAGCTCTCTGTTCACCAACCCTGGACTGATTATCTGGGATGTTTTCCCTCGTGGAGTAGGGTGCCCTATTACCGATGGATACAGGGTTACTAGCAGGACTTTTCGCACGTTCCTCTGTGGGGCGTACCAAAGATGTTTTCCTGCTTATAGTGTCACTATTTCCTACTGATGACGCTGGACCTTGGGTAGATTTTATTGGGTAAGCTGTAAGTTTATTTGAGGATGCCCCCAATTGGGCTTGGTTGTCCCCCAGATTTGAATCTGGAGCTCCACTCAAATTAATGATGAGTTTTTTCATGGCCTCAATCTCATCCCTTAATAAGGAAACCAGATTGACTAGGTCACTAAGCGTCCCTGGGTTATCCTGGGTACATGCAGACTCTCTACCTAGATCTTTACCTGTGCCTAAGTGGGTATTCTTAACACCACTAGAGTTAGTATAGTTGTCCTCATGCTGGACCTCAGCTAGCACCGTGAATCTATTCAAGCATAGAATGGGGGATTATCAGTTGCAACTGGAGCCGGAGGTTTACCAGCACTTTCGCTACTCGCATTACTTTGAAGATCAATTATACTTTCCTCTACCATATAACTTTTTTGCCTTTGTTGAGCAGATCTATTAGGGAGCGATTTAACCTGGGAACGAAACATTACTGGAATTGTAATAACTGGATCTTCTAGTTCATGAGTATCAGAATTCGGACCCCCCACAAAGATAGAGGGACCCGAGACCTCGGAAATCCCCTGATCATCTAGTAAAACTACCTGACAATCATCAATTATAGAGTCAATTCTGTCCATGATGCAATTCATATCAGCGTGTTTAGGTGCTCCCTTGGTTTTCCTCTTTCTGCTCTGCTTTGGGCGTTTGGCGGCCTCATGTGCCCCCCCTCCTCCTTCCATAGTCTTGCGTTTGCCCATCCTTAGTCCAAGCTTATCAGGAGAATGTGGACTTTTGATTAACACTCAGCAGATTAATTTAAAATAAAAATGCGCGCTGTACCTTTCCAGAAAGAGTGTACCACGTAGAGGGACTAACAATGCTGCCTCAGGTCAAAAATGACAGTGGGGTGGCCCGTCCCGTCCTCTGTCGTCCCCGGACGGCTACAGATGGCCCGCCCTTTGCCCGTGCTGCGCCCAGCACTGCCCGCGCACGGTCCCGCAACGGGGGGTAGCCTTGAATTTAAGCGCCTCCTGGCGCGGGT
Organism: Lissotriton vulgaris; assembly: GCF_964263255.1. NCBI lineage: Eukaryota > Metazoa > Chordata > Amphibia > Caudata > Salamandridae > Lissotriton > Lissotriton vulgaris. Next base: position 6,306 of record NW_028252318.1, read on the forward strand.
GAAGGTGGCTTCTTGTCGCGAAGGCTGCTGGATCTTGTGGTTCCCCAGGCAGGTCTCCCCCCACTGCGGCTGAGCTCAGGTGTTTGCAGAGCTACGGCGACAGGAGGAGACCCCGGGCAGCAGTGGCGGCAAAGCGGTAATTCAGGCTGTGCAGACGGGCTCCGGAGAATGCCCCAACAACAAGCAGGTCACCGGACTGGTGCAAGTATGTGCCTATCTGCATAGTGATTGATGTGTGTTCATTGCAGAATGAGAATTGTGTGTGTGTGCAGGGTGAGCGGTGTCTAAGGGTAGGTGAAAGGTATGTAAGTGTTATGCAGCAGAATACATTTTTATAATACTTAATTTTGAATAATTAAGTAAATCATTCTGCAACAGTTGAATGCCTTTTGAATCGTCTTTCTAGTGCAAAAAAAAGGCATTTACTCCGACCAGTCATTGCAAAGATAAAATTCACTTAGACCACTCAGAAAGATTTATTGTCCCCCAGGGAGGCTTGTCTGCAGATATTTAGTGAGGACTTATTTATTCCCTACTTGTATTTCACTATTTAAGACCTGTGTGGTGTTTAATGCCCGGTTTGGTTACCTTCACCACTGGGAAGCTATCAGAGAGACCTCCTAGCCAGAAGCAACATCGAGACACCCAGGTAAGGGGCTTGGTCCCAACACCATTAAGCAATGGCTTCCACCAGCTTATGAGAGGCTGTATACCTACAGAAAGGAACCATCACAGATCCCCTCCACAGGTAACCCAACTACAGTGCGCTTATAACCCCAGCGGTGCACCACACCTACACAAGGTAAAGCCAAGCCAAAACACAGCCTAAGCATCAAGTGGCGCCGCAGTCAGGCCATCATTTTGAAGCCAACAACAACTAGCATTTGCAATGCAAAAGGTCTCGCATTTACGCGAGTTTGAGCTATTGACATTGCAAATAATAAAGCCTTTTATTTTTGTTTTTGTTTTAAAAACATATATAAAAAACATTGCAATTTACAATGCCAATAGCTGAAACTATTGTAATTGCGAGACCTATTGCAGTGCAAATGCTTGTTGTTTTGAGAATCTGGTCACCCTAAATCATCCGCCTTATAAGGACACACTAATTACATTATTGAAAGCCCAGTTTACACAGAATGTTATACATACGCTTGCAAATCAGGAAAATATTTTTTATTACTGTAGTGTGGAAGGAATACACGCTCACATGAATGAAGTTTTACTGTGAAGTTTATGCTTATGAACGGAGCTTGGGAAGAGGAAACAGGTGACCGACAGGGTAAACAGGAATAACGGTCAGTGCCGGCTGAGGCGCTGACGTCACTTAAGTACTGTCAACATTGTGCAGCTGCACGAGCCCTGTGACCAATAACATGAGGGCAGTAATAAAACGACTAGACCTACAACATCTCCCTTTCTAAAGGAAGTTTTAACACACATCATACTCCTTGTACCTACTGGGCAGTTTTGCAATTCTACCAGACCTGGTACATGTTCCCTGCCAACCTCCATGCATACGGACTTCATCAGAAGATCCTTCTGCAACATAGGGAGGATCATTACTGACTACATTGTCATTGACTTCAAATTGCTTGCAATCTTCCTTGTCATTTACAGGCTCATTGTAATGATCACACATATCATTTTGGCTGTAGTCGATTCTACTTTCACCCTCACTCTGACAGTCAACATTGTTACTTGAATTGTCTGCATTGGTGGTAGATATACATGTGTCATTACCATTAAACATATTTAACCATGAATATTCATCATTGTTACCTCTTTCATAAACTTGACTACTATGCCATACTTTGGCTTGCTGTTTGCTAATTCTGACCACATCACTTTTATTGCGCCACCCCGAATGCCTGAGGCAAACTGCACTTTCTGAGACTTCCACCACCTCTTCAGGGGCTAAGTATATAGACTCACCCTTGACGTGATGACCTGGCTTAGTGGTTAATGCCCAATCTCCCTTACGAAACTCTTTGTTGATAGCCCTATGCACCTTGTCATGATATTGTTTACTTTTCAATTGATACTTATTTATTCTTTTCTTAACATGCAATTGTTCATCATCTATAACGATGGAGGGGGGCAATTCGTTCCCTGCCAATAGAAACTTGGGGGTAATGTCGTGGTCGCATCTCCTTCCCCTCAACAAAAAGAAAGGTGAAAAACCTGTGACTGAGTTTTGCGTTATGTTATAAGTAAACACCCTTTCTCTTATGAAGTATTTCACTGGTAGGTTTGATGCCAGGGCAAGCTGTATACCTTCCTTGAGGAACCGGTTAACTCGTTCAATTTGCCCGTTATATTTTGGAGAATATAACAGAGTTTTTTCCTGGGTAATTCCATGTGATTTGAAAAAATCTGTAATTCTGCTTGACGTAAGTTGTTTACCATTGTCTGAAACAATAATACATGGACTACCCTCTATGTCAAAACACATGCATAGAAAATCAATGACTGTATCAAAATCTATAGTGCTGACAAATCTGTGGTATGTCCATTTCGAATAGTAGTCACTGACTGCAATTATGAATTTATCATCCTGTCCAAGCCGTTGGAATGGTCCTGCCATATCAATGGCAATTTTACACCATGCTGAACTTGGGATGGAAACTAACTGCATCTCATGAGTCCTCAATTTCCAATGTTTGTCCGATTTTGTGCAGGCAGCACACTTTTCCACAAATAAGTTCACATCAAGGTCCATGCCGGGCCACCAGTAATGTTCTTTGACACGTCTTTTAGTCATGGTGGCTCCCAATTGCGTTTTATGCGCCATGTCTATGATCCTGTTCCTAACACTGGTGGGGGGAACAAGCAAATCACCTCTTCTGATACACCCTTTCACAATATTCAATTCATTGGCCACTTGCACAAATGTTCTAAGATCAGATGAAAGATTACGTATGGGAGGTCATGAAGTGGACATATATTTCTTAACTTTAGACAAAATTACATCTTTTCCCATGGCTTCTACCCACTCTTCGTTTGAAATGGTCACATTGCTCTGTTGTATAACATCTATATTAGACACCACACACTCTGTTTCCTCAATTATTTGATTATCTTGACATTCTGTAGGCAAACGGGAAAGAAAATCCGCTCTGATGATGCACCTGCCTGAAATATGTTTAATAGAAAAATTATATTCCTGTAGCCTGGCCAACAATCTGACCAACCTAGACGAAGCTCTCCCATTGCCCCTACCATATCCATCGTACAAATATATAAGGGGTTTGTGGTCTGTGATTAATTTGAATTCTTTGCCCCAAATGTACATTTTTAGCTCTCAACTGCCCACACACAGGCTAATGCCTCTCTTTCTATAGTACTGTAATCCTTCTCGGTGTCATTTAACCTTCGAGAAATGAACGCAACTGTATGGGTATGCTTACCTACTTTCTGGGTAAAAACTGCATCAATTTCCACTGAACTTGCGTCAACTGTAATGACATTATAACCATGTGAATCAAAAGGTTTCAATGTGGGTGCCTTAACATTCTCTTCTTTTACCTCCTTGAAAGCCACCTCATGCTGCACTTCCCACTTAAAACTCTGTCCTTTGCGCAAAAGTGCCCTTAGAGGTTCCACCATTCTAGCATAACTCTCAATGAACCCTGGAGTAGTACTCGCTAAGACCTAAGAACGACCTGAGTGCGTCCTTATTATCAGGATGGGGTGCATCGGTTATTGCTTGTACGAGATTAAGTTTTGGTTTGATGCCTTCGGCACTGAGTACATGACCTAAATACTCAATCTCAGTTTTGAAAAATTTACATTTATCTCTCGAAACTGTCATACCTCTCTCTTGTAACCTGTTTAATACTGTGTCCAAGATCTCGTTGTGCTTGCTTTCTGAATCTGCGTGAACCAATATGTCGTCCTGGAACTTCTGCACTCCAACAATTCCGCCGAACATGTTCTCCATTATCTTCTGAAAAACACTGGCAGAAGATGCCAATCCGAAAAGCAGACGAACATATCTAAACGCTCCCAGGGGAGTGATGAAGGTGGTTAACATTTTGGATTTTTCATCCAGCCTTACCTGGTGGTATGCCGATTTAAGATCTATTAATGAAAAATATTTGGATCCAGAGGTGTTGGCTAAAATCTCTTGAATCCTAGGTAACGGGAAACAATCTACCAATATGTTCTTATTTAATGATATTAAATCGGCACACAAACGGTACTCACCATTTTTCTTCTTAATCAAAACTATCCCTGAAACCCACTCTGCTGAATCTGCAGGTTCAATTCACTTTCTGACTCTGAGGAACCATAGCTTTTGGACTCAGTTGGAACAGTAATGATAGATACAAAGCCTTCATCTAACACAATGGGATCCTCAGCCCCTGGTTTGAGGATTATTTTTAATTTTGCAAGGTCTCTCCATCCCACTATATCTCTGCCCTTTTCCGCTACATACATTTTTGTTTCGATGCATCTGCCTTTAATGTTCAATACATCAATAAAATACCCAAACATGTTTATGTCATGTTCTCCAAATGCTTTGGATTGACGTCTGGCGATAACAAATCTGTATTGGGCCAGTACTTCAGATACTTTTTATTTGAAACAATTGTGGTAGGTGACCCAGAATCTGCCATGATACTGAGTTCCACCTCGCCTACATGTGCAGTGCCTATCGGACCTTTTATGCAATTGTCACTGTCACCTAGCGCTAATATAATATTTGAGCACATATCCTCGTCAAATTCTTCTACCACATTTACTTTTGCTCTTTCTACTCTTTTATGGCCAAAATTTCCGCACACGCTAGCGAAGTGCCCTACCTTCTGGCATCTTGTACATCTTTTCCCCGTAGCTGGACAGTTCACGGAATCTGCTTTGTGGTTGTGCGAACCACATCTATAACATACAAAATTCGCAGAATTAACCACTGAATTAGGCTTGACATAACGGCCAACATTATATTCTTTTTTTCTTCTGTCATTGACATATGAAATATTAGCATTGGTTGACACACTTGATCTGGCTAACTCTCTTCTGCCCTCCAAAGAACGTTCAATTCCTTTTGCGATGTCTATGACTTCGGACAAAGAAGGATTTTTGCATGCTAACAAACGCTCTTGAATCTTGATCTCATGGCAATGAAAAACAAATTGGTCGCGTAAATATTCATCAACTCTGTCACCAAACCCACACTTGGCAGCCAATACCCTTAAACTACTGATATATTCCTCTACATTCTCAGACTCCGATTGCTTTCTCGTAGCAAATCGATGTCTGCCCACCATTATGTTTTTCTCCTCATCAAACTGTCTTTCCAGTCTCTTAACAGCTTCTTGGAACTCGTCGAGAGGAATAAATTGTCCAGGAGCAGGTTCGTATTCTGGTAAACTATAAAACATTTCTTGACCAGCAACGCCTAGTAACCCATATAGAATAGCTTTTTTGCGTTCTGGTTCAAATCTTTTGTCATTTATAGCTACCAAGTAGTTATCAAATGCCCTGTACCAGTTTTTTCATGACATGACAGGCTTACCTGGGGACTCCAAAGGTAGGTAGCCAAACTGAAGGCGGCAAGAAAATTCCAGCGCTGTTTACTGCTACAGCGGAAAGGCAGAAGAAAAGGGAGAAAAGGAGGAATAAAGACGGCAAGACTTCAGCGCTGCAAGAGGGGCCTGAACTTTCTGCATTAGGTACTGCAAAGTGAGGTAATGGGAATTTGGAGTCTCGTCCGTCACAAATCACTTCACGGTTCGGGGAACTGCTGTTCTACATACCGCTCTTGCTGTCCTGACGCCGTTTTGCATTGCTGAGTATTCCGGATACTGGTGCTTGCCCTCCCGCCTCCCGACTCCCCTGCCATCTCGGAGTGCGGTGGTAGCCGAGAGGAGTGCGGTCGAGGGGGTAAAAACTTCAACACCCAGAATTCCAAGCGGCGCACGCCGCGTCACCTGCGCGCCTGGAGGCGCTGAAATAGCGCGTCACCCCGGTCGAGAGGGGGAACTGCTGTTCTACATACCGCTCTTGCTGTCCTGACGCCGTTTTGCATTGCTGAGTATTCCGGATACTGGTGCTTGCCCTCCCGCTGCCCTACTCCCCTGCCATCTCGGAGTGCGGTGGTAGCCGAGAAGAGTGCGGTCGAGGGGGTAAAAACTTCAACACCCAGAATTCCAAGCGGCGCAAGCCGCGTCACCTGCGCGCCTGGAGGCGCTGAAATAGCGCGTCACCCCGGTCGAGAGGGGGAACTGCTGTTCTACATACCGCTCTTGCTGTCCTGACGCCGTTTTGCATTGCTGAGTATTCCGGATACTGGTGCTTGCCCTCCCGCCTCCCGCTGCCCGACTCTCCTGCCATCTCGGAGTGCGGTGGTAGCCGAGAGGAGTGCGGTCGAGGGGGTAAAAACTTCAACACCCAGAATTCCAAGCGGCGCACGCCGCGTCACCTGCGCGCCTGGAGGCGCTGAAATAGCGCGTCACCCCGGTCGAGAGGGGGAACTGCTGTTCTACATACCGCTCTTGCTGTCCTGACGCCGTTTTGCATTGCTGAGTATTCCGGATACTGGTGCTTGCCCTCCCGCTGCCCTACTCCCCTGCCATCTCGGAGTGCGGTGGTAGCCGAGAAGAGTGCGGTCGAGGGGGTAAAAACTTCAACACCCAGAATTCCAAGCGGCGCCCGTTTTTAGCCCGTTCTAGACTGTGAAAGACTGGACTGGGCCACCCCTCTTGGCCCCTGTGCCCAAGTGAGACTGTGGTAAGGCGACATATATATCTTTGGGCTCCATACAAGTCTGTTTATTACTCCTGCTTCATCTCAATTTAGCTGCTGTATTGTACTGAGTTTGATTGGTTAACATGTCGAGACAAAAAACCCCCGTCACTCCGGCCAATACCATGGACAACTATTTAGTCCAGGTGGTGGCTAAAATTAATAGCGATCGGAGATCTTCATTGGGACTCATGGACTCTCCACCTTGTGCCCAACTTGAACCACTAGGTGTAACCCAATCTGCCTGTGATGTTACAAACACTATTGAACTTATTGAGGAAAGTATTGATTGTTCAATGACAAATGTCTCTACGGCATCTATTGCTCTACAACCCGATACTATTACCGACTTATTAACAGTGGAAGAGTTAAATATTTCTGGTAACGGTGTAGAGTTAGACACTGAGAGTATTTCCCCTCCTACTCCTGTCCCCGCACCAAGAGCTAAAAGAGGGACCACTAAGGTTCCTCCTAAAAGAGATGGATTGCGGTCCAGTAAGAACAAACCTGCAACCCCTCCTAGAAGAACACATAGAAGGGCTGTAGAAGGAACAAGGGAGGAAGGGAATGGAAGTACAGATTGGGAGGATATGATAGCAAATAAGCTTATGGGTATGCTGGAGACTAAGATATCTGGGTTAATAAAACCTCTTATATCCAAAATTGACCACCTTACTAATAAAGTCAATAAATTAGAGACCCTTCTGAAAAAAACTAACGATGGTGTGGGGGAAATTCCAAATCGAATAATAAACAAACTTGAGGAAAAGCAAGACACAGGAAACATGCTGCTGGGGAACACGAATGAAGGTGCAGATGGCATACTAGCCCCAATTCAGCTAATTAGCTCCAGACCTGGTGAAAACCCCAATAATCCACCAACCACAGAACCTGTGCAAACTCTAGGCAACACCACAACCGTCGACTTCAATCCAGAAACTAGTCCTGTCGAACTAATTGTAGAGGCCTCTCCACTGATCTTAGTGCTTGCTAATGTTCCACCATTGAAGTTAGGGCAGATTAAGTCTCCAGATTCGCTACTAAATAAGGTACTGCAGTGGCTGAGTAATAATATGCATATATCTCCCTGGGGCAAAGAAAAGCTATCAGATGATCTGCTAACAGCGAGACGGGTAAAGTGGATAGGGACTAAAACAAAGAAATTTCAAGGGGATTGTGTGGTTTTAAACTTCAAGGGCCCGAAGTATTACCAGATGTTTTGCGGAATATTTTTCCTCCTCAGCACAGAACAGCGGAAATTATACCACTAACGTTGGACTTTTTTTATAGTAGAAGAGGACTTGTAGCAAAACCAAGTATATTGAGAACCAAGTGGACAGTCGTGGGAAACAGAAGGGCTAGGAATGGCCCCACATGCGAGTGGGGGTTAAACTTGGAAAATCATTATTCTGCCCTATCTGACCTAAACGAATGCGACTGACTCGTAAGCTGTGATCCTGCCCCTCCTGAAAGGCAGTTGCCCGTTAAGCGTGGAAGGACAGGAAACTTAAATGAGCACTTAGCAGGAAATCAGACTATAGGTCCTGGGGAATCTCAATCTCCCGCTCCTGAAGATTCAAATACAGAGATAGAGGGTCCAAATAGAGCATCAGAGGTGTCCGAGAGGATATCAATATTGAGGGATGGTGAAATAGTAAATGTAGAAACTGAAGATGCTGCAAACGCACCTGAGAAGGGGCAGACACAACAAAAACAAGAGACATTATTAATGTCCCTTGTCTCTTGGAATATAGCCGGCATAGTAAACAAGATAAATACTCCGGAATGGGTTGATTTCATTTATCAATACGATATTATTATGCTGCAAGAAACTTGGTCATTGACCCCAACCTTCCGGCAGGGGTATCTGAATTTTCATATGCCTGCAATCAGAAATCGAGTGGGTCGTCCCTCTGGAGGCCTGTTAATTTGGATACGTCAGACATTGAAGTGCACTATTAAACAAAGGTCCATACCTTCCAACGACATCATAGCCCTCGATATCAGTTGGGAAAATGGCCAACAACTTGTCTTGTTTAATGTCTATGCCAGGGGAGTTGGGGGGGTAAATCCTCAGATGTCATAACAACTTTAGAGCAGCACATCGAAATGTTATCTCCAACACCCCATGTAATAGTAGGCGGGGATTTTAATACCACCTTCGAACCCTTGGGTGAAGAGGATAGGACCCTGGCCGAAGAGGAGGATGCTAAATGGGGAACACCTCACTTGGAGGTGCCTACTATCAGGAAATGGAGTACAGTGGCAATTCAGCTAAAGAGTCTCTGTCTTTCAAGAGGGCTGAGAGCAGTAAATGGACGGTCACCCTCTGATTTAATAGGGAAAAACACATTTGATAATGGCCGAGCAGTTAGCAGAATTGACTATTTATTGTTAGATGTAAGGGCTTGGAGCAAACTGGTAGATATGGTAGTGAAAGATAAATTAGAAAGTGACCATAATCCCCTATGCCTGACCCTCCACTCCTACCAAGAAGTCTTGGAGCTCCCTAGAAAAAATGAAATGGTGACGCAAGATGTTGTATGCTCAAACAATTATCGCCACCTGAAGTGGAGCATGTTACTAGAAGATGTATCCAAATTGGAGGTCCTCAAACAACTAATAGCGGATGAAGTTAACAAGATTAAGTCCCACTGTGGGAAGTCTGACTTCAAACACTACATGATGGAGGCCCATGAGAAGTTATTCTGTAAAATCCAAAGTTTCTTTATTAAAACTGCAGCACCCATTAAAAAGAAAAAAGATCAAAATAGACAAGGATGGTACGACAAGAGTTGTAGGATAGCACGACATAACCTAAGTGCGGAATTGAGAACTGGAAATGCAATAGCAGTGAGGTTGGCAAGAAATCATTATAGACAGACCCAAAAACAGGCCAAGAAACGATGGGATGAGGATTGCTGGCATGAACTGAAGGAGGCCTGTGCTGCCAAGGACTCTAAACGTTTTTGGGCCTCAGTAAAATGGGAAAAGGGAGGGATAGCTGCCCAGCCTCTGAACCATGTTGCGAAAAATAATTGGATAGAGTTTTTCCAACCACAGTATGCCCGAAATCCAGCCTTTATACATGACCAACCCCCTCCACATGTATATTTCAAAAATCCAATATTTGTTGAAAAGGATGTAAGTAATGTATTGGATTGTGTAGCGGGGGGAAAAGCGCTGGGCATGGATGGAATTCCGGCTGACATATTTCTATCGGACCGGAATTCATGGTGTACTTACTTTACAATGTTGGCCAATGCTGTGGCAATGGGAGGGGAAGTACCTGCTTCATGGAAGGGAGCTGAAATTATCCCTATATTCAAAAAAGGTGATAAAACTCTGGCTAAAAACTAAAGGCCCATTAGTCTGATTGACACAGCCCAAAAACTGATGGGCCGCCTAGTCCAAAATAAACTGCAGCAATGGATCGATGAAAAGAACATACTCTCATCATACCAGGCAGGGTTTCGCCCCTTAACCAGTAGCGTAGACCAAGTTTTACATTTCTTAACCATCTATTGGAGAAACGTTACATTAAAGAAGGGGACATTGTATGCAGTTTTCGTGGACCTAAAAGCAGCTTTCGACCTGGTTCCCAGAGAAAAACTGTGGCAAACCCTGGCTGATGCAGGCCTAAGTCAGGAACTCCTTACTCTCCTTGTTCGTCTCCATGAAAATAATTTCGCTAAAATCAGATGGGGCAAGCAAGGAGAAGTAACAGATCCCTTTCCAGTAGAGCGTGGGGTGAGACAAGGGTGCGTCCTAGCGCCGACGCTATTTTCAATTTATATTAACGGCATCGTCGAATACCTCCAGAAAACCCCTAGTGACGCCCCAATTATAGCAGGTTCGCACGTCCCCGTTCTGATGTTCGCGGACGACACGCTCCTACTTTCACGCACCCCCAGCGGTCTCCAAAAAGTGGTTGATGCCTTCGGAGAATTTTGTGATGGCCGGGGCCTTGAATTGAATACTACTAAAACCAAATTCATGTGCCTTAACCAACAGTCCACCTTCAAAGGTGTAATAAAATATAAAGGTATTCCCTTAGAAAGGGTGGACTCTTTTTCCTACTTAGGCATCATCCTTCAGGAAAATATGAATTGGAAATCGCACATTAATACAACAGTACTGAAGTTTAGACAGCTAGCAGGCGCAATTGCTCTAAAACATCGTGCCTCGCAAACTAAGCCGGTAAAATGTGTGCTTGAAATTTATAACATGAAAGTGCTGGGGGCCTGTCTATATGGATCCGAACTATGGGGGTTTTCAAATCTGGGAGAACTGGGACTTGCAGAAAATAGATTTTTGAGAGGGCTTGTAATGGTCCCACAAAGCACACCCATATCTCCCCTAAAATTGGATCTTGGTAGGAAAAGTATAGAGGACATAGCTAGGCTACGCCCTCTTTTATACTGGAGACGTCTTATGGTGACCCCTGAACTAAACCACTATGCTGCAGCCCTGAAGGATGTTGTTAAGTTTGATTGTTTTCATTGCATCCCATGGCTAAAGGAACTTCGGGGACTTCTTGTAAACCTCAAATTGGAACATCTGTGGGATACTAATGATGTGGCTACTTTCCCCTCAAAGGCAAAGTTAAAAGAACTGTATTGGGAAATGGTGTATCTTACAATGGCTTGTAATGGATCCAGGTCAAATCTAACAAATCGCTTTCTGGATATAAAAATTTACCCCTCATGCGAACTATTTTGGGACGTAATTGAACGACCGCATGATAGAAAACTATATTTCCAATTTCGCATAGGCACATTACCAGTGAATGCTTTTAAGAAACACTGGTCCCCAGCTTGGGATGAACATTGTCACCATTGTAAAGAGCAAACCGAGCACATATCCCATTTATTGTTCTGCTGCCCACTGTATTCGAGTCCAAGACGCAAATGGATAAAGCCAGTGTGCCTAAACATGGGCACTCGTAGCCAATCGGTTGCCCTCAGGATACTTGAATCCGATTGTTCCACTCTGTTTGTGGTTGGTGTAGCAAAATTTTTGGCCTGGGCATGGTCAATCCGCACTCGTTCGCTAATGTCAATCACACCATAATGAATTATGTCTATTACTATTTCCCCATTTCGTCATATGAATTATTATATTTTTTTAAAAACAATATCTTATATGAATTGTGGAAATCTATTTGTATTTTAATATGTATTTTATTCGACTAGCTGTGTTTAATATGTATTTTAGAAAGTATTTTATTTGTAGTATTTATTGTATTAGGGTTAGGTGAATGCTTTTATGATAAATGTCGAATAAAGCTTTGAAACTTGAACTTGACTCCAGAAAATGTGCTGGGGCACAGAAATTACTTTCATTTGCCATCTGAACTCTATCCTCCTTACAGGTCTCTTTTTTTATGAACCACCCTATTGTGATGAAGAAATGAAACTTTTACATGAAGAAATAGTGTTTTAAATGCACCTGCCACAATCAGCGTTAACTTTTGAAATATTGTACATGTAAATTTCGTTTATACCTTCTTTCCGACGTTTACTTCAAATTACAGTGTCTTTTCTATGCTGAGGAAACACGGAGCAACTCGGAGTGAAAACTCACGCTGCCTCACGCATTCAGCCGATGCAGTGGAATGACCAGCTGTGAGTGACGCGCTGACGTCAGCTTGCCGTTGACAATTGCCAGTTGGTTCTGTCACTTTTACCTCACCGGCATCAATTCAGTTCCCAATCGCGCTGAAATGCACGAAAGACGGCTTTAGACGAAGTTAAATGCAACAGCCACGTGAAAAACATCCACACTTGCCTGAAAGACTGCTTCCGACAGCTGCTCTTGTCTCTTGTAAACGTTGCGTCCAGAACACCTCCGCTCAGCTGGCATACTTTTTAGATCTTCTCGACGGCACTCTCGAAAATAATGAGAGAAAAATTAAGAACCTGAAAACTCTTTTGAAATTAAGAGTATCGATTACTTGCCTCAAGTAAATTAGAATTCCTCCGAAATTCTCCTCCGCAAGCTCCGACAATTTCAGAATCCGATTACTGATCCCACCCTCGTCGCCAAATTGTAGTGTGGAAGGAATACACGCTCACATGAATGAAGTTATTACTGTGAAGTTTATTCTTATGAACGGAGCTTGGGAAGAGGAAACAGGTGACCGACAGGGTAAACAGGAATAACTGTCAGTGCCGGCTGAGGCGCTGACGTCACTTAATACTGTCAACATTGTGCAGCTGCACGAGCCCTGTGACCAACAACATGAGGGCAGTAATAAAACGACTAGACCTACAACAATTACTTTTCCGGGAGATCAGGGTAGGGACCGAGTAAAAAATTAAAATGTCAAAACATTTTCAATTCTATGTCAGGACGGAGGCGAGGATTATGCAGTCCTTTC
>NW_028252319.1:0-58296 GCF_964263255.1 Lissotriton vulgaris
CACCCGAGGCTGGAATCTTACTGGGACATAATATCTAAACCACTGGACTGTAAGCTGTATTTCCAGTTCAGGATGGTAACGCTTCCGGTGAGATCATTTACCGCTAAATGGGCAGTCCAAGTAGCACCGACGTGCCCAGGATGCAGTGGAGAACCCGGCCTTATGGGCCGGGCGGCGCAGGGCACGCCTTAATCCCCGAGTTCACCTGCCTTGTATAAAACAGATCAGAAAAGGGGGTGGTGATGAACAGAGTGTCTGAATTAAGCAGACCACTCTTACCCAGTCCAAAGATCAGGGCTTGATCCATCACCGTTATTTATTTCACTGCACCATCCCAGCTCAGAACCTGGCTATATGTAAATCAGTCTGTCCCTGGCCCAGTGCATCATGGGAACAGGGCAGACTAAACTACCAAGCCAATTCTTTACCAGAAAGGAGACAAGCTACCGGGGACCGGTTTCTGGCATTTCAGCCTTCTTCGGCCCAGCTTGTTCATCACCACCCCCTTTTCTGAATTGTATAAAACAGAGACACGAGACACTCCGTTGAGCGTGGAAGCCAGGTTTATTAGCTGCAGCTAAGCACAGTTATCCCAGAAGTTACACATGAGGTAGATTCTAAGGAGACTGCCAATTCACTCTGTGGCGCACAATCTTCTATAGCAACTTATTTACAGCATCTCATTCTTTACGCATACAAAACGAACCAATGAGAAAAGTTGGAAAACAAGCTATCAGGTGTCTCAAATACGCCCCTTACTCAGACCACGTGTGCCACCCTTTCCAACAAATCAATCAGTGATGGCGTCAACAATCCCTTCTTGCAGGCGGCAGGACGTATTTGTGCGCCTCAAAGAATAGTTGTGTAATAGGAAAATACAAGGAGAGAATAGCGAAGGCCAGTCGGATAAGATAGAATAAGGAAAGAATAGGGGAAGGCAAATAGTGGGCCGAGACAGGGATCAATCGAGCCAGACATGGATTAACGAACTCAGACAGACCCTGACATCGGGTTTCATGAACATGGGTAATGGAGTTACTTTTTAACTGAAAGGACACGTAGCAGCTGGAAACGCAAAGACACTCCGTTCGCCGTGCTGCCTGAGTGAGGGTAACACAAAATCGTGGCAGGACACAAAATGGCGGCTGAATACGGGACGAAGTCAGAAATCGTAGAACCTCAGCAGGGCCTGCAACAAATCTCTGGCCCACATTCTTTTTATATGTGCTGCTTATGCTGCCCCGCGTCGGGCTTGGCTGCTCCCAATTTGCAGGCTTTTGGGCACAAGGCGGGCAGTTGAAGCAGAAGGCATTCTGCGGACCGATACCTCACTGCCCATTGTCATAGCCATGGCAAAATTCCTAGGGTGATCATGGTCTTTGAGGGCTCGCCTCATAATGCAGCGCGAGTGTAAAAACGGAGGCGCCCCAAATTAATGATTATATTACTGAGTTGTTTATGGGTGAAGAGTTTGAGTGATCCATTGTGTCCTACATGACTATCCACTGCAGACGCGTGTCATTATATTATGGTTATGTATCCAATGATGAAACTTGTATATATTTTACCTGATTTTATTTTTCTCGATAATTGAGATTTTAACTGATTTTAACATACGAATTTCATAAACATGGGCTGTGAAGTAGTTTTACTTATATGTTCTATGTACGTCTTGATATTGTTCCATGTATTTATATAATTAATTCAGTTTGTATTTCTGTGAATCGCTTTTAGGACTATAAACTGTCGAATAAAGCTGATGAGATGAAACGGATGAGTTAAAGGGCACTTTGGTGCTAGTGCAAATGCTGTCAGTGCAGAGTTTGTTGCTGAGTCATAAAGTGCAATCAGTCTAGAGAGATGCTTTATGGCGTGTCCAATCTGGTGACTTGGATGAGGGCTTCCCTTCTCTGCCTAGGTTTGAACGGCCTCTGTTCTTGAGTTGAATGAAGTTGCACTATAATCAGTAGTGTTTCAACTGCTGGCAATTCTTTGTGGCTACTTCTACATAGAGTGGCTTCCAGTAGGGCTGCTCCGAAAACCAGGTGAGATTGGATTTTATGGTTGCATTTTTTGCTCGGCTCATCCAAGAAATCTTACTAGTCTGCAGTTTAGTTGTGGTCTTACAGGGTCGAAGCATGCTAAAACTGCCTGCCTCCTTGAGCAAGTTCCCCTTTGATTGAAGGAGCTTTTTAGCAGCTGTCTCCTTTCCTGCAGCAACTCCTTGCAGTAGCA
Organism: Lissotriton vulgaris; assembly: GCF_964263255.1. NCBI lineage: Eukaryota > Metazoa > Chordata > Amphibia > Caudata > Salamandridae > Lissotriton > Lissotriton vulgaris. The sequence continues at coordinate 2,236 of NW_028252319.1, forward strand.
TAGCAGATGGATGATGTCTCCCTGGCCGTTTTTGCACAGGCTGCAAGAAGTCGGGGATGACGCCCGCTTCCACGGTGGAAGGTTCTGGGTGCATGGGATCATGCCAGGGCGAAGCTTTAAGAATTTTAGTTCCTGACATTTTGGGTATCCCAAATTAAAATATGTTTGAGGGGCTAAGATCTTGTAGTTATTCAAGGTCATCCAAGCATGATATCTGGCCGAAAAGGCAGCTTTTTCCTCCACCAACGACAATCGTTTCAGAGATTTCCAGATCAACTTCTTAAAGGCTAGGTGATTGGCCTGTTCATTCCAAAGGGCCGAGAGCCCAGTGCTTGTGAGAGCCTCCTGAAGGTAGCTTCTTGCAGGGGAATTCTCCCTTTGTTGGAGGCCTTGCCATAAGAGCTGATTTAGAGTATTTGGGGCCAATTATCTGGTCTTATTCCAGCAGACGATGTATGCGCCGTAACTGGCCCATGCTTGCTTCAGTAGGCCTAACTCCAACCTTAGTTGCAGAGGGGAGGTGTAGTCTTGGAGGCTGAACATAGTTCTATACGTTTTGTCCAATAGCTTGACATCTCTGCCTCCCATTATTTCACTAACAGGTAATTCTCGCCTCGGTGCCTACTCTAACCAGGGATCACACTCGGCATCTCTGGGCATTAGCTTGCCTCATTTCCACAACGGCCCCCCACATTCGCCAGGGATGCCTGGTTTCACCTTGGAGATACCCAGTAGGGACCATCTCACAGGGAAAGCCAGGACGGGTCCCCCAGCGGTCTACAGCGCGGAGATACCCCATGTGGGGTGATTCATGCGCTTTACAAGACATCATTACATTATATTACATTACCACAGGTTATAGTAGGTAGGATTTTAGCCTGTGCTACTTTCAGAAGGGGGGTCAGTGATGGACCCGTTCATTTTGTTGTGAGCCTCCGCTGGTTCTATTTTTTTGCCACCCAAGTGCCAGGATCTCGCTCCTCTTCTCTTATTATTAATTAACATTGTCCTTGTTTTCTTTAGGTTAATTGTCAAGTTTGTTTTCTTTGGCATAACCCTGCATTTCGTTAAGAAGGTGTTGCATGCTGACTGCTGTGTGGCTAAGCAGAATGACGTCATCAGGAGATTGGCCAGCGTTGTGCCCCTCAGCCTGGGTGCATGAGAATTGCAGGAGTTAAGTGTCTGTGATAAATCTGCCCTAAATAGATTGAATAAGGTGGGCGCCAGGACACGGCCCTCTTTCAGGCCTTTTGGTTGTTGTGACTCTTCTCGAACGATGCGTCCCTATTCTTAGTTTCACCTGTACCCAGGTGTCTGTATAGAGAAGTATTCGCATGGTTAGGATAGCTTTTGGAATGCCCCAACGGGCTAACTTCGCGCACAGTCTTGCCCTGTCCACATTATCAAAAGCAGCACTAAAGTCAATCAAACAAAAGTGCCTTTCCTTCGATATTGCTGCATCAATAAGCAAAGCGATTGTCAGGATGTCCGTTGTTACACCTGTGTTTCGCGGCAGCCTGTCTGGTTTAATGGTATTATATCGTTGGCATGAGCCCAGGCTGTGAGTTCCTCCAACAACGTTCCCACAAAGTATTTGGCCTCATTGTCAATCAGTGCCACTAGTCGGTAATTACAAGGCAAGGCCTTATCACCATTTTTCTGAATCGGGATGATCATGGGGCCTTTCCATGAGTCGGGGATTATGCCCAGTAGTATCACTTCCAACAATAGTGGTGGAAATATACTTGCCCACCCTGCCGCCCTCTGTCTGAACAGGGCCGGCGCCCCTTCCTTTCTTCCCTTTGAGATCTGCTGCCTAATATAAAAGCAGCTCTGCAGCATGTGTCTTTTCCTTCAACAGTTGATCTACGTCGGAAGATGTGCGTGGGACTCCCACCTTAGTTAGAGTGCCTACTGAGCAGTCGCTCGGTGAGGCCCTCTTTGGAAATTCGATAAGGGGCCCACAGTTTGGAGGTGGAAGTGGTCATTTAAGAAACGGGCCCAGGTTTCCTCTAATGTATTAGAGGAGGTGCCTCCATGCTGTGGGTGAATAATTGTGTTTACCATTTTCCAGAGGTGGGCACTGTCGTTATGGTGTATGTTGTGAGGGATCTTTGCCCAGATGTCATCTTCATAATTTTCGTTGACGCCCCATTTCAGCTCCTTTAGTTTTGTTCTCTGTTGTCGCAAAGAAGGAAGGAGACGTGTTCCCTGGATCATGTCGCAGGGATCTTTTAGAGCCATTTATGGATCTTTTGAGGCGCTTTATTTGTGCCCCTGTGCTATTGTTAGACTTTTTCTTCTTGGTGGCCAGAGGGCGGTTTCTTTTGATTTATGAAGCATGAAGTGCTGTGAAGGTGGCCGTAAAGCGTTCCCAGTTTGAGATATGATTCGATTCATTCGGTTGGGATTGATTCTGATCCTAACAGGGACTCAATATTTTCTGCCGCAAATTTAATTCTCTTGTAGTTTGAGGTGCAGCTGGCGCCCCGGAGTGGACCTGGCTGGATGCAAGAGGGTCCGGTTGCAGCTTTGGAGATCTCTTGTGTGTCCTATTCTGAAGCTAATTATAAAAGGAAACCGCGAGAGGCTGGCGAAGGTATAATGCAGGATCGAGCAAGTTAATTCTGAATAATGTCTGGCTACTGGGGGTGGGGGTGTCACCGGCAAATCTTCCATTTAAGGCCCCATGGTTAAAATGTTCTAGGTCCTCTAGAAGGCATCTGTTTTTGTTGCTGTTCTTTCCGTGGATAGAACTGCATTTAGCTGGTATGTTGCAGTTTGGAGATTGAAGCTTCGCTTCGTTACCCTCTGATGTTCCCAATAGATATTGATTCAAGTTCCCGGCAGACTGAGGGTGGGCGTTACTACGCTGCTTATGTAAGTAGTTATTTGGCCAATTAGCTTTACAGAATCAGTTGCTTGTGTTTTGGGTGGATGTATGCATCAACAATCACTACTTCGTTTTGTGCCCCGGATCGAGGGAAAGTAAATGTAACTGCTGCGGCAGCCTCAGTGGCTGGGGCGACTGCTGCTGCTGACGGTACGGTAGGTGTAGATATATAAGTTGCCAGCCCTCCTGAGGAGTGCCCAGATGTCCCGCTTTTTCGCGGCTGGTGTGGCAGAGCATAGGAACACATGTAGTTGTAATGGATCTATGAGCCATGTTTCCTGCAGCAGGATATGTCGAACGAGTTTAGGTATTGTAGGAGTTCTGGGTTTGAAGTTTTTGCATCTAAGCCATTGACATTCCATGAGCAGAGGCGGAACTCCGTTTCTTTTTTTGCACCGGTGCCTGGATCTGATTGCCAGTGCTGTCATTGAGTTTCTGGAGAAATGGTTATAGTTCTTGTAATCCTCTCTTCATTCCGATGGCTGCCTCAGAGAGCTAACTCTGCCCGGGGAAAGCATGCTGAGTGCCCAGACTGCTTGGCCTTTGTTGTGAAGATTAGCCCAGTGCCCCTCTGAGCAGAGATATGGGGGCCTTGAACGGCTCTTGGCTCCGGACCTTAGCCTGGGGATTGGAAGAGGTGCTGGATACCTTGAGTTTTGATGAGGAGTAACATTAATGCCCCAATCTTTAAAGGTGTGGTACTCCTCTAATACTCTCTGTGCAATGTTGGTTGTTTTCCACGTGGCCCTCGTTGTATCTGGCATTACTGGGTTTTCGGGGTGGAGAAACTCTATTCCAAGAAGGTTGGTTGAGTTTCGGTCTGCAAGTTTGGGTATAGCACGTAATAGTCTCAAGATATTCCCCTGTTCAGGATGTCGTGATTCCCTTTTGAGGTGTACTCAGGTTTGAGCACTATAGAGCCTGAACGGGGTGACAATCTGTTCGGGGCTTGCACATGATTTGATGGTTCTCTAATGTGCAGCTCAGGGAACGGTGATGAATTAAACTCAGATCTGTTGACTGGGTGTGAGTGTTTGATTGGTTCAGATGCTCCGCCCATCACCACCCCCTTTTGTACCACTTTGTTCGCCATAAGTTAGCAGGGTATGCTCAGACGTGAGTCCCTTGCTCACTTTGCCACTGGATTCAAGCAAGCCGGGCTGAAGACGGCTGGAATGCCAGAAACCGGTCCTCGGAAGCTTGTTTCTGGTCCAGGGAAGGCATGGCTTGGCAGTTCGGGCTGGACTGTTCCCATGAGGCACAGGGTCAGAATGATTTGCATATGGCCATGTCTGAACTGGGGTGGCAAAGTGGGCTAAAGAACGGTGATGGATTAAACCCAGATCTTTTGACTGGGTGTGAGTGTTTGATTGGTTCAGATGCTCCATCCATCACCACCCCCTTTTGTACCGCTTTCGGCCGCCATAAGTATGGCAGGGTATGCTCAGACGTGAGTCCCTTGCTCACTTTGCCACTGGATTCAAGCAAGCCTGGCTGAAGACGGCTGTAATGCCAGAAACCGGTCCTCTGAAGCTTGTTTCCGGTCCAGGGAAGACATGGCTTGGCAGTTCGGGCTGGACTGTTCCCATGAGGCACAGGGTCAGACTGATTTGCATGTAGCCATGTCTGAACTGGGGTGGCAGAGTGGGCTAAAGAACGGTGATGGATTAAACCCAGATCTTTTGACCGGGTGTGAGTGTTTGATTGGTTCAGATGCTCCGTCCATTACCACCTCCTTTTGTACCGCTTTTGCCCGCCATAAGTGTGGCAGGGTATGCTCAGACGTGAGTCCCTTGCTCACTTTGCCACTGGATTCAAGCAAGCCGGGCTGAAGACAGCTGCAATGCAAGAAACCGGTCCTCAGAAGCTTGTTTCCAGTCCAGGGAAGACATGGCTTGGCAGTTCGGACTGGACTGTTCCCATGAGGCACAGGGTCAGACTGATTTGCATATAGCCATGTCTGAACTGGGGTGGCAGAGTGGGCTAAAGAACGGTGATGGATTAAACCCAGATCTTTTGACTGGGTGTGAGTGTTTGATTGATTCAGATGCTCCGTCCATCACCCCCCCCCTTTTGTACCGCTTTTGGCCGCCATAAGTGTGGCAGGGTATGCTCAGACGTGAGTTCTTTCTCACTTTGCCACTGGATTCAGGCAAGCTGGGCTGAAGATGGCTGGAATGCCAGAAACCGGTCCTCTGAAGCTTGTTTCCGGTCCAGGGAAGACATGGCTTGGCAGTTCGGGCTGGACTGTTCCCATGAGGCACAGGGTCAGACTGATTTGCATATGGCCATGTCTGAACTGGGGTGGCAGAGTGGGCTAAAGAACGGTGATGGATTAAACCCAGATCTGCTGACTGGGTGTGAGTGTTTGATTGGTTCAGATGCTCCGTCCATCACCACCCCCTTTTGTACAGCTCAGGGAAATGTTGGCAACTATGTTGGGTGTCCTCCATCGATTCTGAGGAAGCTTTTTTTGATTTCAGTACTTGTCGTTATGGTTGGTATACCTGATGGCGTCCGTTTCTGTGAAGGCAAGGTGCCCAGAAGTAGCTGGTCAGAAAACTGCCGTAGGTGCCTTCCATTTATAGGTGTATTGTGATTTTGAGAATTGAGGTTCATACGGGCATTGTTGGCGTGGTGAAAAAGGCGGTCCACCTGATTGCATACATTCCAGACTCCTGGTCTCTTACTGCTGCTAAGTCTAACATTTTAGATGCTTCCTGTCCCTCGGGCCGAGTTGGATCAATTGGTGGCTTTTGGGGCAGTGATGAGGGTACTGGACCTCTTGGCGACACACTGACCATTGGATCTGTCTGTCGATATTAGGGAGGTTTGGGCGCTATGTTGGGCGGTAGTGGAGCATGACTTGCGCTTCTTTCCTTTATTCCCCGCTGGCCTGGGCGGGGCGATCTCCCTAGTTTGCCCGTATCTCATTATGTGGAGGCAAATCTCCCTCTGGCTTCCTCTGCTTATGGCGCGATGACTGATGGCCTGGTGGACTGGAGGTGGCTCCCTCCGTTGTTGTCCTTTTCCTTGGTTTGATCCTACTTCGTCTCTGCTGATAGTGCTATCTGAGCCAGCCAGGTCTGAGGCATGCACTTTGTATCTGGTCTGTTGATGAACTGAAGCATATGCATAAGGATGATGATGGGGGTAATTGCACTAGTGTCCCAGTTGTGTGGGGGCAATCCGGGGACCTCTTGTGGTTGCTATTGCACGATGTGGCCTCACGAGGGAGATGGGTAGCTTGGGGCTTTATGATTGGCTGTGGCAGATGCTGAGTATGGCGAGTGGGGCTCCCCTGGGCGAGCTGCAGGCCACACCTGGTTCTGCCTCGACCGCCTCCATAGTTTGACGGGTGCACACTCTCTCTGCAGCAGCTGGCTAAAGCTGCCACACTCACACTGATTACTCCTAATAGGCAATACTCCCGGGGTTGGCCTAGGAGATGGGAAAAGAGGGCAGAAAGGAGAGGGGTAGGCGGGTTACCCTGAGCTCTTCGACATGCCCGTGAGGCACTGGCATGGGTTCGCAAGTACCCCCCTTTGGCCCTCCACCTGCCCACCTCTGATGCCAGTCCTGGGATTGTGCACGCTGAAGCAAGGGGACAGGTAAAGTGCAGCGGCCGAGAGTGGCGACTTGGTGCTTAGTGGTACTTAGTGCTGCAATATTGTGGGCTTTCCTTCACCTTCCCCTCCGCGGTAATGGAGCCTTGAGTCTTGTGACTGAACGCGGTCATGGTACTGAGGAAATTCCGCTGGTCTGCTGCTCTGTGCTCCCAATCCTGAGCCCTCTAATCCACCTGCCACTGCCAGGAAATCTTGATTTTTTTCACCATTCTTTAGCTCACTCCGCCTACCCAGTTCAGACATTTGTCACCCTGAGTCGGACAGGTATGCTCAGACGTGAGTCCCATGCTCTCCGTGTCACTGGACTCAAACCATCCTGGCTGAAGAGGGGTGAAACCCCGAAACCGGTCCTAGGATGCTTGTTTCCAGTCCAGGGAGGACCTGGCTTGGCAGTGCGGGCTGGACTGTTCCCATGAGGCACAGGATCAAGACTGATTTGCATATGGCTGGGTTCAAACTGGAATGGCATAGTGAACAAAGAAACAATGGATGTAGGCCCAGATCTCTGTACTGGGGTGAATGTATGACATTGTTCTGCATTCGTCCATCAACTGTCGTTTTTGCATTTGCCAGGCAATGCAGCACCTCCTGTGTCTGGACCTGGCTGGGGCCGCTGCGTCACCGCTCCAGTGCAGCCGCAGCCACACCCCACACACTCACCTTACACCTCTCACCGCATGTCATGCCTGGTCTACAAATAATAATAATAATAATAAGGCATTTATTAAGCGCACAGCTACCCCAATGGGTGTTCCGGCGCTACAGCAGACAGATAGCGGAGCAAAGCAAGAGCACTGACTAGTCCTGGCGGCTGAATAGCCAAGTCTTGAGAGATTTACGAAACTCAAGTTCAGACTGGATCTTGCAAAGGTGAAGAGGGAGTTTGTTCCAACATTGAGTGGCACCCACCTCAAATGACTTTCCTCCCGATCTAGTTTTTTTGAATCTGGGGGTAACAAGCAGATGTTTAGTATTGGAACGTAGGGCTCTGGAATGACTGTAAGGATGGAGTCTCCTCCTAAGGTAAGCTGGTCCCAGACCTTTGCCAGCCCGAAAAGCCAATGTCAGAGCTTTAAACTCGATCCGTTTCGCAATGGGGAGCAAGTGAAGTTGTCACAAGAAGGGAGGTATGCGTTGCCTAAGTGGGACGCCGCAGACTAAACAGACCACAGCATTTTGGACTGTCTGAAGTCTATGAAGTAGGCCCACAGAAAGACCCAGATATAATCCATTCACATAGTCTAGATGCGAAGTAACCAATGCATGGACCACAGTTTTACGAGTAACGCTAGGCAAAGAGTTAATGAATTTTTTAATAGTTTTAATTTTGCTAAAGCAGGTGGCCGAGACTGTCTGGACCTGAGCGGCAAGGGACAAACAATTGTCCCATCTGAAGCCCAGATTCTTAACCGAATCCTTGGGAAGAGGGGCAATGCCCAATTCCTCAGGCCACCATAAATTATAGGCGACAGGGGATGGTTGGTTAAAAAATAAGATATCGGTCTTATCAGCATTAAGTTTCAAGAAATCGCGGTTCATCCAGGCCGCAATATTCCTGAGACATATTTTGAGGGGATCAATGATGGCAACGGATACATCATTGAAGGTGAACAATAGCTGAGTGTCATCAGCGTACGATGCAATTTTTATCCCAGATTTCGGGATCATATCGGTCAGCGGGGTTAAGTATATATTAAAAAGAAGCGGGCTCAAGGCTGAGCCCTACGGTACACCCTATTTGAGAGGTTTCACAGTAGACATGCTGGGGTGTGTCTGGACCTGTTGTTTGCGGTCAGAGAGGAAAGAAGATAGCCAAGTCAATACTGTGCCCAGGACTCCTATGGACTTTATGCGGTTCAGGAGGATAGGATGGGAAACGGTGTCAAATGCTGCAGACAAGTCTAACAGCATTAACACCGCTTTGGAACCTCGCATCTATTGCCCAGCGTATTGAGTCCGCCATTTCAATTAGGGCTGACTCCGTACTATATCCGGAGCGAAACCCAGATTGAGAGTCATGGAGTAGGCCCCTGGACTCAATAAAGCTGGGCAATTGCTGATGGACCAACTTCTCTAAAATCTTTGCCCCAGCAGGTGAGAGAGATAACGGTCTATAGTTACAAGGGGCTTCTGGGTCTGCTTTGGCTTTTTTTAGGATGGGCACGAGAAATGTATGTTTCCATACCTGTTGGACTTGGCCCTTCTGCCAGGTTCACCCCTGAACTTTTTGCCTTGAATTATAGTGATTTCTGGTCTTTGCCCACTTTAGCACTGTGGCGCAGTGTCAAGTGCGTGCGCTCCCTGAGTGCGTGTGTGAGATAGGCCTGCCCTCCCATAGGAATGCATGGGGAATGTATGTGTCCCTGGTAGTTTTGATGCGTGGGGTGTGCAGGCTCGAGTCTGGTATGTGCGGACTCGTGTGATTGAATGCTGCGAGATGGTGTGTGCGGCGTGTATGTGTCTAGTATGGAAGTGCCACTTCTAGATGTGTGCCTGTCTGTGCAGTGAGTATGCTGGCGCGTGATTGGCTGAAGCTGGCTGGGGAGCCTGGCTCCAGGAGTCTGTGTGGGTCGGCCTGGTGGTGAATGGAGAGATTAGCATGCTGATGTCAGGGAGGGGCTGCACCTGGGTCCTGAATAGGGCTGGACTTTTCCCACACAATGCTGGCTCCGCCCCCTGTGGTGCGACTGATGACCCTAGCCAGCCTGGTGAATGGAAAGGGTGGCTGAGGTAAACACAGTGCTCCAAAACCAGCTGCGACTGGTTCTCCCCCCACCCTGCACCTGAAGACAAAGGGAAAAGGTGTATAAAAGAGGGGCTGTGACCCCATGAAAATGTTCTTGTTTGCCAACTTGAATCCTGCCAGGGGCATGCTGCTGCTTGGGCCCAGGGGAAGGCTTGCCTCCCTGGGCCCTGCCCAGCCCCTGGATGCCAGAAGGACTTTTGCTGGACTTGTGTTCCCTGGAAGCGCTTTATCTTGTCTGGTAGTGCTTGACTTGTAGTGCTTGTGTGCTGTCCCTAGCACTTAGGAGCACTTTATCTTTGCCCATAGCGCTCAGAAGCGCTTTATTTGGTTCTAGCGCTGGGGAGCGCTTTGGCCGGTGCCCAACCGGCATTTGCCCAGGATGGCCACCTCGATTTATTGTTTATTTAAAAGGAGCCGGTGCCCACCCGGCATTTGCCTCCCGGATTGTGCCACCAGCTGCTGTGTCCTCCTCGCCTGGCCTCCGCGCTGCCTGCGACAACCCGGAAGCTGAAGTCGTGACCAGGAAGTCCCGCCCTCGCCCTCGCAGGGCAGGACGAGAAAAACAGAGGCAGAGAAGAAGCGCCAGCAGTCCTCGCCGAGGAGTTCAGGACGTACCGCCCCCACCGCTGCCCGGAGCCAGGAAGGAAAGCAAGCTGACTCCCCCGCTGGGCTCTCCCAGAGGAACGGAGAGAGAGAGAGCCCCGGGGAGAGAGAAAGCGCCGGCGAAGTAGAGCCCCGCAGAGGAAGCCTGCAAGCGGGTGAGTGAGGCTGTCGTATCTGTTTGGGGAAGAGGGGGAGGCATCGTGGCACATTACCGGTGCCCGCAACCCCCCCCAGTGTTGCTTGCTACAGTCAGGGGCATTTCTCCAGAGCCTGAGAGGCTCCGACCGGGGCATAGTGGTTTTAAGAGCCCCGGGAAGGCTCTTGGGGCATAATTTACTTTGAGTCCCCCGAGAGGGACTCCGACGATGTGGTGGCATTTGTTCTTCAGAGCCTGCGAGGCTCCGACCCGGCATCTCTGGTTATTCGGAGCCCCGAGAAGGCTCTAGGCACCACACTTCCTTTACGAGCCTTAGAGGCTCCAGGGGCATTTGCTGCATCTCGAGTCCCCCAGAGGGGGGGCTCCAACAAAAGCGGCACATTTTGGTTTTATGAGCCTTGAGAGGCTCACGGTGGCATTTCATTTTCACAAGCCCCGGGGGGCTCATGAGTGCCCACATTGTGCTTAAGATCCTGAGAGGCTCAAGGGGGACAGACCGTCTCTTCAGAGCCCGTGAGGCTCCCGCGTGGCCCCCTCAGTGTCGCTACAGCTGCCCAGCACTTAGTGGGCAGCTGCAACGTTTAGGCCCCTGACATTGGGACACAAGGCGTCCTAGCCCTCACGAGGCCAGTTGGCCTAGGGACTGCCACAGGTGGTGGCTGTGAGAAGTTGGCCTGATATGCAGTGCTCACTATTCTAGTGAACACTATGTATCAGTCCAGCAACCCTTATTGATGATTGGTTGTAAGTCAACCTTATAGACCAGCTATCCTAGTAGCATGGATACAAGCAGTCTAAGGCTAAAGACTCGAGAGGGCGTGTTAAGCCAGCTGTTATACCACACATATACCCCTTGAATACCCAGTGAAAGGACACCACACAAGTGTTATGAAAATAAACAGTGTATTTATTAAAATCACAACAGCCCTTTACTCTTTATGAGGACAGGGTACTAAGCACAAAACAAATCTCTTACGAAAATACTTAAGTTAGCACAGTATATACAAATGCCCGAGGGGCACGGAAAACCATATACTCTGAAAGTGGAATGCGAAATTACTAGCAGGTAAGTACAGTACTAATAAGCTTTGGAATCGCTAGGGCTTGACTATAGAACCTTCACATTACTTATAGGAGGCCTAGTGGACTCGGGTGCAGAGTGTGCACTCTCACGCGTGATGCGGGACAAAGTCTATGGTAGCTAGTAATTGCAAAGTTAGTGTTCTCGGGCGAACCCGACCTGGTAGGAGGAAAACGAAAGTGGATTCTGACCCTTGGATAGTAAGGCTATGCTGGGGCACCGAGATGCCGAAGTTACCTAGCCCAGGGGCTGCAGCTGCATAGGTCTCAAAAGACGTCGGGAATCCTCGTAGACGGACCAGGAGCCTGGAAGAAAGATGCTGGCAGGCGACCAGGGAAGAAAGTTCGAAGTGATCCAAGCCTGGATCTTGAAGACAGATGACACCTGAAAGCAGAGGGGACCAAGTTCGTGACTACTAGCCAGTAGTCAGTGGGCACCAGGAGGGCACCGGATGGTAGTCACCTCGACTAGGTGAGTGGGTGACGCTGGGCTCGCAGATCTCTCGGACCAGGAGGCGTTGTCGGCGACCAGGATGGAGGAGCGAGCTGTCCCACGATGAATGAAGCTGTCGGCGTCGCTGGACCCAGGATTGGGCAACAAAGCCTTGGCAAATTCAAGCCCACGCGGTGGACTCAAAATGGCGTCTGGGGTGGACCAGGAGGGTCCGGGGTGCCTCTCTTGAAGAAGGAAGCAAGGGCCAGTCTGGAGCAACCAGACCAGCAGCAGTGATGTCGTTGGGCGTCGTGAAGAAGGCCACAAGCCAGCCGGCTAGTAGCCACACAACGCGGTGAGCAGGCAAAAGCAGAAGGGCCCCACGCAGATCGTGGAGATGCTGGAGGGCTGATCTTCGGTGCTGGAGCTGCTCAGGGTGGGGGCTTCTCGGACCCCAAAGCACTCACCAGTGGAGCACACGGTGGGCTTGTTGCAAAGAAGTCGTGCAGTCTTGGCGATCGTCGGTCCCTCGAGGTCTCGTCGCACTCACAGTTCTCAGCTTGGCTGTAGAGGTGAGTAGAGGTCAGAGGTGCCAGGGAAGCCGGGTCTCGTCGAGCTGGGCAGTCGGATTACGGAGGAAGGACTTGCAGCAGACCGCAGTGTTCTTAGGATGGTGCCTGCGGATGCAGGGTGACTACTCCTTAGCCACAAGGGAGAATCTTGAAGAAGAAATCTTGATGTCCTTTCGCAGAAAGTCGTGTCTTGATTCCAAAGATGATCTAATTTGAACAGGGGGCCCGCTCCTATCTTTATACTAAGAAAAGGGGCTGACCCGGTGACTAGGTCCTGCCTATGGGTGGGACTAGGAGGGGGGTGGTTACACCCCTCTCCCATGCCGGACTTCCCCCAGGCCAGGGGCTGGTGTGCCCCTGGAACTGGTTCTGACCGGCCTATGCGTAGTGAGCACTGGGGTGCCACTCAGCAGTCACCTTCCTGTAAAGCCCTGCCTACCCAGGATACACAAAACCCTGTCTGGGACGGTGCTAGCACCGCCCTCGACAGGAAACCCTTTGTCCAGGCTCCCCTTGCTGGAAGGACTCCCAGCTGCAGGGGGTCAGACTCGTGTCTGTGGTGGCAGCATCCATTTTGTGGAGCTGAGGCTTCGTTTAACTTTAACCGGGGTTCACAGTTACATACATGTCGTGTCCCTCTAGAAGGGTGGAATGCTAACCCCGTCGCCAGAATTGGCGAGGGGTTAGTATTCCAATTCGTATGACACCTTACTCGGCATGTTTTGATAAAGCAATACCAAAGATAGCATTTAACCGCGAGGATTATAATGCACTTAAGAGTATATGGTATGCGTTATCATGGAACAGCTATTAGGACTTGGTTCCGCAAGCTTCAGACAGGCTCAGCTCATGCCAGAGCACCATCTCACATGATTCCAAGCACTCTGCCATAGGAGTGACTGATAGGAATCTGTGTGTCCATTTTTAGGGTTAGATATAGGTATACTATATCTACAGCAAAGGGTGATTACACGACTTTGCCCCAGCTGTCATACAGCCAGTTGTGTCAAATTTAGGAGGCCAGCCAGGGGTGGCATAATACATGCTTCAGCCCCTGGTAGGCCCTGGGTACACCTATGCCCTGAGTTACAGGGTCTGATAAGGTGGCCCAGTACCAATTGGTAAATGAACCTAGGGTACATGTTGTAATTTAGAGAGAGAACAGCCAGGCTGTGGGTCTGATTGGCAGGCCCACAGCCAGAGAAAGTCGTAAACCAGTGAAACAAAAGCAAAAAATCTGGGTGATCATAGGATTGCAGACCCTACTCTCCTACAGTGGCTCATGGTGATTTTTGCCAATTGTTCTTTCCTTACACCTCTGAATGTATGTTTATGCATCATGTGTTTCTCCTGCACCTCTGAATGTGTTGTTGATTCATCATGTGCCTTGTTCCTTACACCGCTGAATGTGTTTATGCATCATGTGTTCTCCTGTGTTGCACCTCTGAATGTATGTTATGCATCATGTGTTATGTGCTTATACCCCTACAGGTATTGTGATACTTAGGTGGTTGTTCTTGCTAGTACAGGTGGTGCTAGTGAGGTCCTAGTTCCCTGCGTAACATTTTCCTAAGGTGGTTAGGGTTGCGTAGGTGGTACTTACCTGATTACCAGTAGTTACTGGTTGTGTGCTATTTTGTGCTACAGTGATTTTCTATGTTATGTTCTAAGTGATATTCCAAGGGCTTGATACTGAGCTCGCCCCCTGACCAGAGTCCCAGGACCAGTGGACTCTATTGTGCCTTCCCTGACAAATTGCTGGGACTTGTCTGATCTCCTTGGGCCACTGGGGCCTCGCCTGAAGTGTGCCTCGCTCACTCCCCTCGGCAGCTCGTGCCCGGCCGGCCGTCAAAGCCTCGAGCCGCGCTGCTCTCCTCTGAGCCGCGCTGCTTCGCTGGGCCGCCCGCACCCTGCCCCCCTCCTCCTCTGAGCCCCAGACGTTGGTCGCCCCAGACAAACGCTTATAGCGCGCGGGTCGCCACCGCCCTCTCAAGTCTACTGAGGAGGTCACTCGCATTATCCCGCGCAACCAGGACGGAAGGTACTGTCCGATAGGCCCTATGTTCTAAGTTCTGGGCCTACGAGTATTGTGTTCTAAGTTCTAAAAGTGCTATTTCTTTACCAAGTGCTGTTTCCTGACAGTGGTCCAGGTGGCCCTGTCTTGTACATATCCCCTGTAAATTCTGCCCGTGCCTGTTGGCACATTGTGAAGTGTGTGTTTTTATCTAATGTGTTTTGGTGTAATACAAAGGCTATTTTTTTATATAACCTTGTGTGGAGTTTCCTTTGTGGTGGGCCTTGGGTGTTGTTGCTGGGGGTGCGTGCGCAAACACTTAACTCACATCGCCTCCAAGTTTAGCCTTACTGCTCGTGCTACGTTACCAAGGGGGTGAGCAGGGGTTATCTTGGCGTGTAACTCCTTTGCCCTGACGTGGAAGTGGTGGTCTCTGACTGACTTTGGCGCAAGCCCTGGCCAGCCAGGGATCCCATTTCTAACAATACCGCCGAGTAAATACCTGATCTCAGCGATAAGTTCCAAATGTGGTTTAAGTGCGGGTTGAGAAATCCCGCAAGGGCCTTGTATTGTTTAGCTGGCCAGGGGTCGCTTGGTGAGCTGACTTACATTTCTGAAGTTCATGAAGTGAGGTTCCCTCCGAGATTTCAGAAAATTCTGAGAATACAGACATGGGGGCCTGTACCAAAGCATGGTCCTCAGAGGTCTGGGGGACATTTTGCGGCTCGGGAAAAGAAGCATAGATCAGTGCAATTTTATCCTCAAAGAATTCAGAGAGTTTATTACATAAGCTCTGTGAAGTAGGATGAGTATGAGTCAGAGCCTGTGGACAAGTAAAAGACTTGACAATCTTAAAAATCTCCCTGGACGAGTTCTTAGCATTATTAATTCTATCAGATAGAAAAGCTCTTTTATTCTTTATGAGCAATTTGCGATATACTTTAAGAGCTGCACGATAGTCAGCCTTGCTCTCTGCAGAATACGTGAGTCTCCAGCTGCGTTCGAGTACCTTACAGTCAGACTTTTTTGTCTAAGCTCCTCAGAGTACCATGGTGCAGAAGGGGAAGATCTAGGGAATTTTACTATTTTCGGAGGCGCCAAGGAATGAAGCGCACTACCAATCCACTCATTCAAATTCGAGATACTAGGGGGCGTGGCTTGACCGGCGACAATGGCGGTCGTGCCTTACGCTTGCTCCGGCCAGCCTGACTATATCCTAGAGCATATCCTGCCCAGAGCGTTCATAAATCGTCCACGGCTACCGGAAGTGCTGCGGCTTTGTTTGGTGTCCCCCTCGATCTCCTGGGGGGACCGTGAGGTGCCGAGACGCGGCCCGCAGTGCGGGCGGCCTGCTGAGTGATGGCTGGGGCGGCACCGGGACCTTGCGTGCCATTCTTGGCCGGGGCCGTGGATCCCTGGGCCGACGAAGAAGAGCTGGTGCGGCGGAGTGTTGCGGTGCTTCTCTCCCCACCCCCCTTCATCGCCTGGGGAGGCTGCCTGGCTGCGGTGCGCCCGGAGGAGGAGTGCGCTGAGGGGAGCTGTCTGGCGGTCCTGGACTGCCCGGACCTGGAGCTGCGGACCGGGAGCCTCTTCCTGCGTGGCTGGGTGGCCCTGTGGAGGGCGGAGGCCATTTTCGGCAGCCCGGTCGGCGGCGGTGAATTATAGCGGAGACATTGTGGAAGAGACTCTGGGTGGCCTCCTGAGGGGTGGCTGCAGTGGAAGACGCCTGGCGGGGCAATCGCCGGTGGGCTTTACCGGTGGGGCCCTGGGGACCAGGAGTGACGCGACGACTCCTTCTGCTTGGGGGGTCCCTCTCCCAAGAGCATTTGGCTGTGTGTGGGGGAGCGAAGATGCTCTGCTGGTGGGCCCTAGCTGTGGGCATTGGACATATCTGGCCTGGAGGTCCTTGACGACGCGGGGGCTGGTGTCCCTGACCCGCGGTGGTGAGTCTGCTCCGGTGTGGGACAGCAGGCTGGAGGGGCATTGGCGGTGAGACCCCTTCCCTGCCCCCCCGCCCTCCGGCACTTCGACTCTGGGGAGGTGGTGGCCCTGGCTTGTGCATGTTCGGCGGACTGGCCGGTCCGTTGTGACGCTGGGAGTGGTGGCTGCGGCGCTGTGACGCCGCTGCAGATGCGACGGGACCCGGCGGGGCTCAGTGGATGGTGGTGGCCCCACTGCCTTGATTGAAGGGGCTGAGTCGGTGGTTAGCTCGGGCCACATAGCATTGAAGGAGCAGTTCCCTCAAGTGGTGGAGCGGAGTTGCCCGTGTGTGGAGCTATATCCTGGAGACAGCCACGGTCCACTCGAGGCTCTCGTGGGTGTTTGTTGTATCCCTGGTAGTGTGCTCTCCGCCTGCCCCAGGGTTGGACATCTTTGCCGCGTGAGGGATACGGACCTTCGCAATGACCTGCGACAAGGGAGGAGGCGGTGTTGCTAAGCAGGGCATGCTCGACAAGTATACTGGGGTCGGGCCGCCGGTGGGACTGTGGGCTCGAAGAGTCAAGTGCCGGACAATGCTGCACTCATGGCTGCTATCACTCAGTCCCGGGACATGCTGGACGCCAAAATTGGGGCCGTCGGGTCGGATGTCACCCTGTTGCGACAGGATCTGCGGAACGCCGTGGAGCGCATTACTGCAACGGAAACTCGCGTGTCGGAGGTGGAGGACGACGTCACGGTTCTGAAGAAGAGAGTGGCGGCTATGGAAAAGGTACAGAAGGGGCTGGCCCTGCGGGTTGAGGATGCGGAAGGGCGCGCATGGAGAAACAATCTGCGCTCTGTGGGCTTTCAGGAGGGATGCGAGGGGGACAGCGTGGAGCGCTTTCTGACCCAGTGATTGGAGGGTTGGCTCCCATCAGATGTGCTTTCCCGTTGTTTCGTAATTGAACGTGCCCATCGTGCCCTCATGCAGAAGCCCCAAGTGGGTGCCCGCCCAAGGCCGATTATAGCTAAATTTCTTAACTATATGGATCGGGACACTATCCTGCAACATGCCAGGGCTAAGTCTACCCTCACCTGTGACAATGCCTCTATCCTTATCTTCCCGGACTATACTCAATTGGTTCAACAACAGAGGCAGCCTTTCCTTACGGCTAAGGCACGCCTCCGTGAACTGAAGCTCCAATACGCGTTGCTCTACCCCGCCAGGCTGAGAGTCATTTATCGGTCCCGTACAGTGTTCTTCGACTCCCTGGAAGAAGTCTTCAAATGGACTGATGAAACGGTGCGGATCCGTCCCCATACGCCGCCAGGCTTGAACTCTGAATCCTCCGGCAGAGATGTGGCTGGGGCGGGGGCCCCAGGGCCAAGGAGGTGGCAGCAGGAGATCCCACTCCAGGCATTGCCATGGGTCCGGCTATGTCCAGAGCCAGAGGGTCGCGTCTCCGGAGCAGCAGCGGCTGAAGGAATGACTTGGTGACATTTTTGCTTAGACGCTCAGTTGGGCTAGTTTGATTGAGGCTGGTTCCTGCTCACACCTGCGTGGACGGGAGGGGGTGTGGTCCTGTTCTCCCCCGCAGTTATGGGTGTTTTCATGGGGATCCATTGGAGGGGCTGGTGGCTGTCTCCCTGTTGGGGACTGGACCTTGCTCCGACCGCGACAGGTACTTCCATGTTTGGGAGGTATGGGGTGGAGGGGGGGGGGGGTTGGGGGAGTTTGTGGTGGGGGGGTGTTATGGGGTTTGTTTGATTGCGTGACTGTGCTGTCTGTCCATCAGATTTTGGGTGCTCTGGGTCGGGGAGGCACTGGTGGGAGGAATGGGTACGTGATATCATGCCTGACACTGTTGTGGGAGACACTGCCGGACACTCTGTCCATAATAGGGGGAGATTGGAATGATGTGATGGAGCCCGGGCTCGACAGGTGGCGTGGTGGGGGGATCCCTGTGGTGGGGGGGGCCCTCTACTAAGCTCCATCCAATGGCGCTGGGACTTGACTGGGTGGATGTGTGGCGCCATATGCATGGACCTCTTAGGGAATACACCTTTTATACTACTGTACATGAGTCCTTCTCCAGATTGGACTATATTTTTGTTCCCAGGAGGCTTGTGCATAGGGTACTGTTGGCCTCTATATTGCCTAGGGCTTTGTCTGATCATTCGCCTGTGGAGCTCGTATTCCAGCTGGGTCCGGGGCGGCAGCCACTTCGGTGGCGCATGTCGGGGTGGCGTCTGCAGGGGGAGGATTATAGGGAGCACCTGGCCAGGGCCATTGCGGATTACTTTGCTGCTAATGTAGGGACGGTAGACTCTCACGATCTCCCCCCAGGGCGGTGTCGGACGAGGTGCGGGACACATTGGATTTACCCCTGTCCGACGACGAATTGTGCACAGCCTTAGGGGAATTGTGCCCGGGGAAGGCGCCGGGTCCTAGAGGCTTCCCGAGCAACTTTTTTAAACGCTTCTCCGTGCAGCTTCGCCCGTATTTTAGACCAGTGATAGAGGAGGCCTTGGAGAGTGGTTTCCTCCCCCCGGACTGGCAGCATGCGGAAGTGGTGGTCTTCCTCAAACCGGGGAGGCCCCCGGAGTGTCATGCGTCCTAGCGCCCTATCTCCCTCCTCAATATTGAGGACAAGGTGTTGGCCAAGACTCTTGGAGTTCTGGACTTTTTGGTTCCGTCCAGAGGTGTCAGGGATAACACCCGAAGACCCCGGAGTTCTACCTGTCTCGGTGCACAAATAAACAGAAACACGGGCTTCTCGATGGTGGCGTCAAAGACCAAAGGTTTATTACTGCAGGGACACAGAAGTCACAGAAACTACACACGGGCAGAATCTAGGAGCCTGTTCAAATTGTACAAAGAGGGTTACTCCTTATATACTAAATATTAGGCTTCGGGCAAATTCTTTACATGTTAGTACATTCCCAAGTCTTTGTGTCCTAAACAATAAATATTTGGCGTTGCACAGGAATCGTCAACAATATCTGATGTCAAAACATTACGAACGAGGGGTTCCCACTGTTCCATCATAATCCCATGTCAACTTTTCATTCAAGAGCCGGACCGCCTCATCGTAAATTTCGTTACCTCCCCCTAATAAAGGGCCAGAAGGAAAGGAGCAGAGCCAGGTGCAGGAGATAGAAAAGCAGGATAAGAGATGTTTGTGGGTCGTAAATGGGCAAGGCTACCAGCTTCGGCCGCCTAATCATGATCAGGCCAACGAACACGAGAACCAGTATAGCAGGACTGGCCTCAGGCAGAGGAGGCAGCTTCTGTCGAGTCATGCAGCCATGGCGTGTTCTGTCTAAAGGTGCACGTGTCACTAGAGAGGTGAATCGCCGGCTAAAGCCTACGTGTCCTTAATCGAAATGAAGTAATCAGAGGTCATTGCGTGTCCATTGACTATGTGAGGGCAAGAAATACAAAATGGCTACCGTAATCTAAGATGGATGCCATGGGTAGATCAGAAATGTGTTTGTAACAGGAGTACTCTTGCTCGTAGCATAGCGAAAACACCAGGATATGCTAAATGGATCATTTGCGGTTCACTGATACCAAAATTATGTATTTACGACAATGTTGAAAACACGGGTTCAAATCGTCACGGAACCTCAGACCCTCCTTTTGCCCTTACGTAGGCAATTACTCAGTCTATGTCAGAGTCTAACTCTATGCTCATCAGGTCACTGACATGTTGCTGTATCATCATCCTTTCTCGCGCCTTTTCTCCAAACGCAGGTGGTTTTCTGAAACAGGTTGCAGCACAGAGATTACACAAAGCGGGACCACACTGGATAATCAGGCAGCACGAGAACAGGAATACTAAGATGACACCAATGACCATCAGAACCTTCCATCCCCACGCTGATAGCAGAGTCCAAAACCACTCCATTAAGGACCAGTTTCCCTTGTCTACGTGTATAGAGTCGGAAATCTTGTGTAGCTTAGAGATCGCCTCATAGACAGTTGGAGCGTTATTGGGAATAAAAACACAGCAGCTCGATTGGATCATTCTGCATACCCCACCTCGATCTGCAAGTATTACGTCTAGAACCATACGGTTCTGCAACGTCATGAGACGATCCGCCTGAAGCTCAGCTGTCAAGTTGCTAAGGGCACCAGCAGTTTCAGTAATAGTAGATTCAACTACCCGTGTTAGCTGACGTATATTTCTACTATTGGCCATAGGCCCCCAGAACGGAAGGAAACCTTTGAAGAAGTCTCCAGCTTCCTGACCAGCAGTATCTTCCTCGCTGAAGACACCTCTTGCTACTCTGGTCTTGTGATAATCTGAAGAAGCAGTGTACGTTGGAGGCAACAGTCGAGCAATATAACATGAACCTGAAAAGTCAGCAGGCAACCATGTATACGCTCTGTCTTGACAAATGAAGTAGGTACCCCTAGCAGTAAGAAAGGCAGGGGAAGAGTTGGACGGAAAAACGTAAGTCTCAACACACTCACTCTTCCCTAGCTGAGCTCTCGGATTCCTCCCATTTCCCTGCAAACAGACTTGACGTCGGTGAGTTACGACCCAGACTGGGGTGGAGCTTTTACGCTTGCTTTCTCCCAAACTAAGGCGATACTCTGTAGAATTCCAACTCAAATATACCCGTAATTCATCTCTAGGGTAAGATGGAGTATTATTGACGTCTCTAACCATGTCAATAATTCCCTGGACTAAAGCTTTGTTGACAGAGTTGTATTTAGTGGAACGTGGTGGACGCGGAGGATAGGTCTCAAGGGCATAGGCAAAAATGGTCTGAAAGGCCTGAAATGATCCATTGTAGCTGAAAGGCAAAACTAGATAAGGAATGCCTTTATCCATAGTGTGGGGTATCAAGCCACACACCCAGCAGTCTGTAGTGTTGACTACCAGTTGGTGTTGGTGCAAGAGCTGTACAAATGTGTTATTAATGAATTCTGAGCGTCGAGCTTGTTCGTGTTAAGGAAACGAGTGAAAAGAATGTACAGAAGAAACAGTAGAAGAAACAGGATCAAGGGGAGGTACTGTAGTTGTTACCGGTGTGAAAATTAAATGCACACCAAATACGATTCCACCCACCAACATTATCAAAACAATCAAAAATGTAATGGCACATTGCATTAGAAAACATTTGCTGTGAAGAATTTTGTAAAGTCTGTTTCTGCGAACATAAATTACATTCTCTCGTTGCAGCTCAGGAAGCTCCATCTTCTACAATCCGCTCGCGACCACTGATGATGTGTACGTAGATGAAAATACCTCTATCAGCCCTGGGAGTTCCCAGAACTAACAGAAAGATCGACCTAGTGTCTGACCCCCGCAGATTCAACTAGGCACACAGCCACGACCCTACGGCTACCCAGACGGCAAGGCAATTTTGAAACAACAAAACAATGCAAAGTGTTAGCAAACTTCCTGGCTGAAGGCAGTGTATCAAAATTCAAATGTATAACATAGGCAGTTTCCTGCTTTATTTGTCCATATTGCGAGATCGTAAATTGTATCTCAATTTCGCAGGAGCTGTTTGATCTGGAAACAGTGTATTTTCAGCAGATGTTGCAATGTTCAAGTTCGCAGATGGCAAATGTTCTTTTGTCGCAGGTGTCAAATGTTCAGAGTTCAAAAGAGCAGTTTCAGGAGGAGAGCCAGAGTTCGATGTGTCAGTGATTAGTTCTGCATCGCTGAAAGGGGTAAACCTGGGGATTTGTTCGGATTCAGAGGCACCGATTCCTTTCTTCACCCAGTTGTCGTAAGGAAGTGGCAGGGGCACACGTTTGACGTGTGTTGTATGAATCCAGTTTTTCCGTCCGGCCACACGAATAGCAGTTCTCGTCGCTAGCAACACCTGGAAGGGGCCAACAAATCTGGGTTGAAGATTTTTCGTTCTTGCAAAATTACGAACAACGACGTGGTCCCCTGATTTCAGCTGATGACCTGGACTCTCCGTTGGCTTTGGCAATGCATCGAAAACCTGTTGGTGAATAAGACTCAATTTAGCAGTCAAGTCAAAAAGGTAATCAATTAACATTGGATATTCCAGCTGTCTAAATTCCTTTGGCCTAGGTACCCCCCAAACATTGGCGGGACGACCGAACACTATTTCATAGGGACTGAGCCCTACTCTAGAATGTACAGTCGCTCTCGTGGAGAACAGAGCCAAGGGAAGTGCATCTAGCCAGGGCAAACCCGTGGATGCTTGTATCTTAACAAGTTTCAGTTTAAGGGTGCCATTGTAACCCTCAACTAAACCAGCAGACTGGGGATGATTCGCACTGTGGAACTTCTGTTTTATCCCTAAGCCGACACACACACTCTGCATAACTTTCCCTACGAACTCACTTCCATTATCTGACCATACAATCCGTGGCATACCATACCTGGGGAAGTATTCTTTGAGAAGAATTTTGGCAGTAGACAAAGCAGTGTTGTCCTTCAGTGGATATGCTTCGACCCATCTGGAAAAAGCACAAACTACCACTAGGACGTATTTTAGATTGTTGCAACGATCCATGTGAATGAAGTCTAACTGAATCACTTCAAAGGGGCAAGAAGGAGGAGCGAAGTGACCAGCGGGTGTGGGGATTCCCTTGCCAGGATTATGCATCAGGCATACCATACAATTTCTCACCACTCTCTCTGCACACTTACTAATCCCATCATTCTTCCAGACTGGAGCCAACATCTTACAAATCACTTTAGAACTGATATGCGCTGCTCCATGCGCCATCGTTACTACTGCAAGCACGTACGCATCAGGCAACATCCAACGCTGTTGTTCCGACAGATCAATCCAACACCCACTCGAGTCCAATTTACCCGTATTCTCTTTCCATGCAAGCTTTTCCTCCTCAGTCGCCTCTTTCTGAATTTCTTTCACACTTTCCACTGTGTCCTCACACATTCCAGACTCCGAAATCCATCTTGTAGACGTTGCAACATACATTCTACTCATCATATTTCTAGCTGTCTGTTTAGCGGTCTCATCAGCAAAAGCATTCCCACGACCAACATCATCCGTGATTGCTTTATGAGCACTGCACTTCACAATCGCAACTTCAGTCGGCAAGGTTAGAGATTCCAACAAGTCGTTAACTAGCTGACCATGTTGAATCTTAGTCCCATGGGACGTAATGAAACCTCTCTCTTTCCACAAACGGCCAAAACTATGGGCCACGCCGAACGCGTACTGACTATCTGTGAACACATTCACTCTCTTTCCCTTAGCTAAAACACACGCTCTCGTTAGTGCAACCAATTCCGCAGCTTGGGCAGAATTCTGACCCACTCTCGCAGTCTCCACAATCGTACTCAAAGTCGTTACTGCTTAAGCAGCAGTCACATCACCATTCTCCAATTTAAAGCACGACCCATCAACATACAACGTGCCATCTGGATCTGACAACGGAGTGTCTTTTAAATCAATTCGTCCTTTAGTTTCTTCCTCGGTTCTGAAACAGCAATCATGGGGTTTCAGAATCACTCGACTCCTGATTAGTCGGCAACAATGTTGCTGGATTCAATACATTGCATCTTTTGATCTGAATATGACTCGCTAACAGTGTCAGCTCATAGCCTGATAATCTAGCACTGGTAAGGTGCTGTGTCTTGGTTCGGTTCATGAGTGTATCTACGGCATGAGGAACCATAACCACTAGCATGTTGTTCATCACCAAACCAGCAGATTGTCGAATGGAAGCTGCAGCTGCTGCTGTAGCTCTCAAACAACTAGGCAACGCTCTAGCTACCGGATCTAATGTTGATGAAAAATACGCACAAGGGCGTTGTTTATCACCAAATCTCTGTGTCAGAACACTCAACGCGCAACCTTCTCTCTCATGAACATAGAGTGTGAATGGTTTACTGTAATCGGGTGTACCCAACACAGGAGCTGAACATAGTGCATTTCGTAATTCAGAAAAACTCTCCTGACATTCAGCAGACCAAGGCACCGGACTCGGAACATTTTTCCCAGTCAAAGCTACCAATGGTTTTGCCAAAAGAGAAAAATTTGGGATCCACTGCCTACAGTATGAGGTAATACCTAAAAAGGCACGTACTTCTCTCTGTGTGCGGGGAACATTCATCTGCGTAATTGCTTTTATTCTCTCTGGGGTCAGCTTCCTTCCCTCCTTTGACAAGAGATGACCTAGGTAGGTCACTTCTTGGCAGCAGTATTGCATTTTGGAAGGTGACACCTTGTGGTTCAAATTAGACAAATGATGCAATAAGGAAATTGTAGCTGCTTTGCAAGTTTCCTTGTCATCGGCAGCCACTAGAAGATCATCGACATATTGCACTAAAGCAGAACCAGGAGGAAGCACAAAGGAATCTAGCTGACTTTTTAATGCCTGACTGTAAATGGACGGACTCTCACAATAGCCTTGTGGAGCACGTTTAAACCTGAAGCTTCGACCTCCTAGAGAGAAGCCGAAAATATCTCTGCTTTCTTCGGCTATCGGAATGCTGAAAAAGGCATTCTTCAAGTCGATAACTGAAAACCATGTGGCTGTAGCAGGAATCAACGTTAACAATGCAGTAATGTCTGGAACTACAGGAAACTGAGGAACCACAATTTTATTAACCACCCTAAGATCAATTACAAACCTATACACTGGAGGCTTTGAAGGATCAGTACGTTTCAGAATTGGCAATACAGGACTGTTACAGACATTTCCTCTAGTTTCTTCAACCACGCCTTTCTTAATCAAGTCTTGCACAATCAGCAAAAGTGCACGCTCACCTTCACTAGAAATCTTGTATTGAGGAATTCGTGGAAATTTAACATTTGCTTTCAAAGTGACCACATATGGTGGTATTTCTAAAAGGCCTACATCGTTAGGACCAGTCGCCCAAAGAGTATCAGGGAGTGAATGCAGCTCTGGCGGGAGTGCATCCATTGACAAATACATCGGAGAGGTGATTCTTTTACCCAAGGTAAGCTGTACTCCTGACGGAGAACAGTACAATGTCGCATATAGGCGTTTTAACAAGTCTAAACCAAGCAGATTTTCATTACAACCTGTCATCAAAATCAAGGGTGCTTTCAATTGACAGGGTCCAACAGAAATAGACAAAGGACCAGATACCGGGTTGTAAACAGGGGTGCCTGAAAAACCTACTGAAACATTTGTTAAGCCGGACAAAGGTGCGCCAGGGAGTTTCGCATGAATGATAGAACTTTTTGCTGCACCAGTATCCAACAGAAACGGTTCGACTACACCTGATGTTGCTACTGCGACATAAGTATTTACAACAAGGGGTGGTGAGGGACAGAGTCTCTGAATTAAACAGAATACTCTCACCCAGTCAAGAGATCAGGGCTAGATCCAACACCGTTTTTTAGCTCACTGCACCATCCCACTCTGTTCATCACCACCCCCTTTTCTAAATCGATTTTGGCCACTATAGGTGTGGCAGGGTATACTCAGACATGAGTCCCTTTCTCACTGCTCCATCAGGATTCAAGCAAGCCGGGCCGAAGAAGGCTGAAATGCCAGAAACCGGTCCCCGGTAGCTTGTCTCCTTTCTGGTGAAGAATTGGCTTGGTAGTTTAGTCTGCCCTGTTCCCATGATGCACTGGGCCAGGGACAGACTGATTTGCATATAGCCAGGTTCTGAGCTGGGATGGGGCAGTGAGATAAATAACGGTGATGGATCAAGCCCTGATCTTTGGACTGGGTAAGAGTGGTCTGTTTAACTCAGACACTCTGTTCATCACCACCCCCTTTTCTAAATCGATTTTGGCCACTATAGGTGTGGCAGGGTATACTCAGACATGAGTCCCTTTCTCACTGCTCCATCAGGATTCAAGCAAGCCGGGCCGAAGAAGGCTGAAATGCCAGAAACCGGTCCCCGGTAGCTTGTCTCCTTTCTGGTGAAGAATTGGCTTGGTAGTTTAGTCTGCCCTGTTCCCATGATGCACTGGGCCAGGGACAGACTGATTTGCATATAGCCAGGTTCTGAGCTGGGATGGGGCAGTGAGATAAATAACGGTGATGGATCAAGCCCTGATCTTTGGACTGGGTAAGAGTGGTCTGTTTAACTCAGACACTCTGTTCATCACCACCCCCTTTTCTAAATCGATTTTGGCCACTATAGGTGTGGCAGGGTATACTCAGACATGAGTCCCTTTCTCACTGCTCCATCAGGATTCAAGCAAGCCGGGCCGAAGAAGGCTGAAATGCCAGAAACCGGTCCCCGGTAGCTTGTCTCCTTTCTGGTGAAGAATTGGCTTGGTAGTTTAGTCTGCCCTGTTCCCATGATGCACTGGGCCAGGGACAGACTGATTTGCATATAGCCAGGTTCTGAGCTGGGATGGGGCAGTGAGATAAATAACGGTGATGGATCAAGCCCTGATCTTTGGACTGGGTAAGAGTGGTCTGTTTAACTCAGACACTCTGTTCATCACCACCCCCTTTTCTAAATCGATTTTGGCCACTATAGGTGTGGCAGGGTATACTCAGACATGAGTCCCTTTCTCACTGCTCCATCAGGATTCAAGCAAGCCGGGCCGAAGAAGGCTGAAATGCCAGAAACCGGTCCCCGGTAGCTTGTCTCCTTTCTGGTGAAGAATTGGCTTGGTAGTTTAGTCTGCCCTGTTCCCATGATGCACTGGGCCAGGGACAGACTGATTTGCATATAGCCAGGTTCTGAGCTGGGATGGGGCAGTGAGATAAATAACGGTGATGGATCAAGCCCTGATCTTTGGACTGGGTAAGAGTGGTCTGTTTAACTCAGACACTCTGTTCATCACCACCCCCTTTTCTAAATCGATTTTGGCCACTATAGGTGTGGCAGGGTATACTCAGACATGAGTCCCTTTCTCACTGCTCCATCAGGATTCAAGCAAGCCGGGCCGAAGAAGGCTGAAATGCCAGAAACCGGTCCCCGGTAGCTTGTCTCCTTTCTGGTGAAGAATTGGCTTGGTAGTTTAGTCTGCCCTGTTCCCATGATGCACTGGGCCAGGGACAGACTGATTTGCATATAGCCAGGTTCTGAGCTGGGATGGGGCAGTGAGATAAATAACGGTGATGGATCAAGCCCTGATCTTTGGACTGGGTAAGAGTGGTCTGTTTAACTCAGACACTCTGTTCATCACCACCCCCTTTTCTAAATCGATTTTGGCCACTATAGGTGTGGCAGGGTATACTCAGACATGAGTCCCTTTCTCACTGCTCCATCAGGATTCAAGCAAGCCGGGCCGAAGAAGGCTGAAATGCCAGAAACCGGTCCCCGGTAGCTTGTCTCCTTTCTGGTGAAGAATTGGCTTGGTAGTTTAGTCTGCCCTGTTCCCATGATGCACTGGGCCAGGGACAGACTGATTTGCATATAGCCAGGTTCTGAGCTGGGATGGGGCAGTGAGATAAATAACGGTGATGGATCAAGCCCTGATCTTTGGACTGGGTAAGAGTGGTCTGTTTAACTCAGACACTCTGTTCATCACCACCCCCTTTTCTAAATCGATTTTGGCCACTATAGGTGTGGCAGGGTATACTCAGACATGAGTCCCTTTCTCACTGCTCCATCAGGATTCAAGCAAGCCGGGCCGAAGAAGGCTGAAATGCCAGAAACCGGTCCCCGGTAGCTTGTCTCCTTTCTGGTGAAGAATTGGCTTGGTAGTTTAGTCTGCCCTGTTCCCATGATGCACTGGGCCAGGGACAGACTGATTTGCATATAGCCAGGTTCTGAGCTGGGATGGGGCAGTGAGATAAATAACGGTGATGGATCAAGCCCTGATCTTTGGACTGGGTAAGAGTGGTCTGTTTAACTCAGACACTCTGTTCATCACCACCCCCTTTTCTAAATCGATTTTGGCCACTATAGGTGTGGCAGGGTATACTCAGACATGAGTCCCTTTCTCACTGCTCCATCAGGATTCAAGCAAGCCGGGCCGAAGAAGGCTGAAATGCCAGAAACCGGTCCCCGGTAGCTTGTCTCCTTTCTGGTGAAGAATTGGCTTGGTAGTTTAGTCTGCCCTGTTCCCATGATGCACTGGGCCAGGGACAGACTGATTTGCATATAGCCAGGTTCTGAGCTGGGATGGGGCAGTGAGATAAATAACGGTGATGGATCAAGCCCTGATCTTTGGACTGGGTAAGAGTGGTCTGTTTAACTCAGACACTCTGTTCATCACCACCCCCTTTTCTAAATCGATTTTGGCCACTATAGGTGTGGCAGGGTATACTCAGACATGAGTCCCTTTCTCACTGCTCCATCAGGATTCAAGCAAGCCGGGCCGAAGAAGGCTGAAATGCCAGAAACCGGTCCCCGGTAGCTTGTCTCCTTTCTGGTGAAGAATTGGCTTGGTAGTTTAGTCTGCCCTGTTCCCATGATGCACTGGGCCAGGGACAGACTGATTTGCATATAGCCAGGTTCTGAGCTGGGATGGGGCAGTGAGATAAATAACGGTGATGGATCAAGCCCTGATCTTTGGACTGGGTAAGAGTGGTCTGTTTAACTCAGACACTCTGTTCATCACCACCCCCTTTTCTAAATCGATTTTGGCCACTATAGGTGTGGCAGGGTATACTCAGACATGAGTCCCTTTCTCACTGCTCCATCAGGATTCAAGCAAGCCGGGCCGAAGAAGGCTGAAATGCCAGAAACCGGTCCCCGGTAGCTTGTCTCCTTTCTGGTGAAGAATTGGCTTGGTAGTTTAGTCTGCCCTGTTCCCATGATGCACTGGGCCAGGGACAGACTGATTTGCATATAGCCAGGTTCTGAGCTGGGATGGGGCAGTGAGATAAATAACGGTGATGGATCAAGCCCTGATCTTTGGACTGGGTAAGAGTGGTCTGTTTAACTCAGACACTCTGTTCATCACCACCCCCTTTTCTAAATCGATTTTGGCCACTATAGGTGTGGCAGGGTATACTCAGACATGAGTCCCTTTCTCACTGCTCCATCAGGATTCAAGCAAGCCGGGCCGAAGAAGGCTGAAATGCCAGAAACCGGTCCCCGGTAGCTTGTCTCCTTTCTGGTGAAGAATTGGCTTGGTAGTTTAGTCTGCCCTGTTCCCATGATGCACTGGGCCAGGGACAGACTGATTTGCATATAGCCAGGTTCTGAGCTGGGATGGGGCAGTGAGATAAATAACGGTGATGGATCAAGCCCTGATCTTTGGACTGGGTAAGAGTGGTCTGTTTAACTCAGACACTCTGTTCATCACCACCCCTTTTCTAAATCGATTTTGGCCACTATAGGTGTGGCAGGGTATACTCAGACATGAGTCCCTTTCTCACTGCTCCATCAGGATTCAAGCAAGCCGGGCCGAAGAAGGCTGAAATGCCAGAAACCGGTCCCCGGTAGCTTGTCTCCTTTCTGGTGAAGAATTGGCTTGGTAGTTTAGTCTGCCCTGTTCCCATGATGCACTGGGCCAGGGACAGACTGATTTGCATATAGCCAGGTTCTGAGCTGGGATGGGGCAGTGAGATAAATAACGGTGATGGATCAAGCCCTGATCTTTGGACTGGGTAAGAGTGGTCTGTTTAACTCAGACACTCTGTTCATCACCACCCCCTTTTCTAAATCGATTTTGGCCACTATAGGTGTGGCAGGGTATACTCAGACATGAGTCCCTTTCTCACTGCTCCATCAGGATTCAAGCAAGCCGGGCCGAAGAAGGCTGAAATGCCAGAAACCGGTCCCCGGTAGCTTGTCTCCTTTCTGGTGAAGAATTGGCTTGGTAGTTTAGTCTGCCCTGTTCCCATGATGCACTGGGCCAGGGACAGACTGATTTGCATATAGCCAGGTTCTGAGCTGGGATGGGGCAGTGAGATAAATAACGGTGATGGATCAAGCCCTGATCTTTGGACTGGGTAAGAGTGGTCTGTTTAACTCAGACACTCTGTTCATCACCACCCCCTTTTCTAAATCGATTTTGGCCACTATAGGTGTGGCAGGGTATACTCAGACATGAGTCCCTTTCTCACTGCTCCATCAGGATTCAAGCAAGCCGGGCCGAAGAAGGCTGAAATGCCAGAAACCGGTAGCTTGTCTCCTTTCTGGTGAAGAATTGGCTTGGTAGTTTAGTCTGCCCTGTTCCCATGATGCACTGGGCCAGGGACAGACTGATTTGCATATAGCCAGGTTCTGAGCTGGGATGGGGCAGTGAGATAAATAACGGTGATGGATCAAGCCCTGATCTTTGGACTGGGTAAGAGTGGTCTGTTTAACTCAGACACTCTGTTCATCACCACCCCCTTTTCTAAATCGATTTTGGCCACTATAGGTGTGGCAGGGTATACTCAGACATGAGTCCCTTTCTCACTGCTCCATCAGGATTCAAGCAAGCCGGGCCGAAGAAGGCTGAAATGCCAGAAACCGGTCCCCGGTAGCTTGTCTCCTTTCTGGTGAAGAATTGGCTTGGTAGTTTAGTCTGCCCTGTTCCCATGATGCACTGGGCCAGGGACAGACTGATTTGCATATAGCCAGGTTCTGAGCTGGGATGGGGCAGTGAGATAAATAACGGTGATGGATCAAGCCCTGATCTTTGGACTGGGTAAGAGTGGTCTGTTTAACTCAGACACTCTGTTCATCACCACCCCCTTTTCTAAATCGATTTTGGCCACTATAGGTGTGGCAGGGTATACTCAGACATGAGTCCCTTTCTCACTGCTCCATCAGGATTCAAGCAAGCCGGGCCGAAGAAGGCTGAAATGCCAGAAACCGGTCCCCGGTAGCTTGTCTCCTTTCTGGTGAAGAATTGGCTTGGTAGTTTAGTCTGCCCTGTTCCCATGATGCACTGGGCCAGGGACAGACTGATTTGCATATAGCCAGGTTCTGAGCTGGGATGGGGCAGTGAGATAAATAACGGTGATGGATCAAGCCCTGATCTTTGGACTGGGTAAGAGTGGTCTGTTTAACTCAGACACTCTGTTCATCACCACCCCCTTTTCTAAATCGACTGCGACATAAGGCCCACTCTGATCCACTGGAACTGATACTACTCCCTCTCTCTGTCCATGGCTGTCCTAGTATTCAGTCTGCTGAAATCCCTCATCAACTTCACAATAGTCTTCAACGTGATACTGTTGAGATCTATTTTGTTGGGCAGACTGTCCATTCCGCTGATCAAAATGATTAGAAGGGCGATCATTCGTTTGTGGAGGCATAGCACCTCGTCCTCGACCTCTAGAATTTTGCATAGAACCACCACGACCTCTCTGAGCTGCTGCAGCATTATTCTGCGCTAAGACTGGACAGTCATTCTTATAATGACCTTCTTTCTTACAGTACGCACACTGGTTCCACTGGTATTGTGGCCTCGGCGAACTATAATCTGTCCTTTGATATGACCCTTGCTGTGTATTAGTCTGATTCGTGCGGGGCGGATATGCTTGTTGCAAAAGAACTTTAGTTTTTAAATCTTTCGTCTTCTTTTCTGACTTTTCCTTCTCTTCTTTATCCCTATTTTCATAATACTGTGCAGTTGCAAGTATTTGCACAGTTGTAGAGACAGCCCACGCACTTTCGGAATCTTTCAATTTATTACTAAGCTCTGGCAGCAGATTGTGTACAAATTTATCGACAAACAGTCTCTGTCCTCCTTCTGTGCTCATATCCTGACCACTGTGATCTACAAAAGTCTCTTCGAACCTTGTGAAAAAGTCGGAGACACTTTCGTCTTTCTTCTGCCTGCATGCGGACAACTTGTCCCAGTTAACGCGCAATGCTGGCATCAGAGTCTTCATTAAGTCAATTATTCTACCTGGTAAATTAGCAATTAAAGGTTCGGGTTTAGAACCACCTATTTGTTGACCATCCGCTGCAATTATAGCTGCCCAATCACCACCTAGGGCAACTGGATGATTCTCTTAACGAATTTTAGCCCAAATTGGTTGCGGAACTACATTCCCAAATAACATGTCGATGTCCGCTAAATTCATCACGCAAGCTTCAACTGTCTGCGCTAACTCTTTGTAGTATCCAGCTGGATTCTTTCGCGGATCTGGCAAGGCCTGTTTCACTGCTAACACTTCAGCTCTCTTCCATGGAATGTGTATCCACACTCTCTGGAATTGCGCCGGAGCGGCAGCAATACCATTCACTGCATCAGCTTGCACAGCTTCGCGCCAAATTGGAGGAACCTCCCTCATTGGATATTGGCGATTCTGCTTCGTACTACGTTTCTCTAACTCTCTCGGTGAACGAAGGGATGGGTCATTCCTATAGCTTAAAATTAGTTCCATTGCTTCCTTTATATCCTGACCAACTATCATACCTGCAGCGAACTCTTTCCGGACATTAATTAATTCTTCTAGATTTGGTTCAGAGTCATCCTCCTCTAATTCTTCACGCAAAAGGGAGCACATCTCGTCGAACACATATCGTTGTGTCGGTTCTTTCCATTGCATAAATGTATCTAATACATCTTTAGTACTATATCTTCTACTTTTTGAAATCCATCTAAGAGCGGTGGAATCTAATATTCCCCGTTCTTCAATACTGGGAAGCTGACTACGTCTCTGAACAGAATCAGAGGCAGGAGTTTTAATTAAGGTTTTATAGAAGGGAGACAGAATATTAGAGACAGAATCAGTGATTCTCCGACGAACAGAAAGTGGAGTCATAATACTAGCAGAGGCAGAAAATACAGTAGCAGTTGGAACAGATAGAACAGGAACAGTAGGAGTATCAGGTAAAGTAGCTTGTGAAACAGCAGGCGTAAGTGATGCAGGTATAGGCAAAGAAGCCGGCAACCCTGGAAGAGGGGGTGCCAAAGGAACATTAACATTGACCACAGGAGGTACAGGAGCTTGATTCACACCAGGTTGTCCAGCAACCGGCAATTGAACATTCGGTAAAGGTGGAGCCGTAGCACCCTGTGCATACGGTGGGGGTGACCTTAACAAATAAGACAACAGAGGATCATTTTCGGGGTCCTCTACCGTCTTAGCTGTACTCGATGGCAAGGCAGGGTAGCACTTGTCTATCGCTAAATTACGCTCTCTAACAGCCACCTCCATTGCTTTCTCAGACTCATTGAGTTGCAGCTGCTTAGCAGCTTGTTCTAAAGTCAACTCTTGCTCTTTCTGCAACTTTTTAATTTCTCTCTGTTTAGATTCTTTTCGCCAATAACGGAAAGAATCAAACATTGCCGGACGGGCTTTCTTCTTAAACAATTTCACTTCCAAATTATCAAGGACTTCAGGTTCAAAACTACCATGCAGTGGCCAACTAAGGACACCGTCTTTCTCGGTATATCGGATCCATACCTCATTATAAGATATTGGACCCACACCAAACTTACAATACAGATCATAAAGATCATAAAGAGGAGTTCCAATCGGAGGAACCAGACATGAGTCCTCCAACCGGGAATCACTGTTGCAACCAAAACACGACAACATACAATTTTTCCGATTTACCATTTTATAATCCGGAACACAAAACAGACAAAACACAAACAGAAGGTGCGCACTCGAACCAAGAACTTAGGCCTACCAAAGCGAACGAATGTATCGATACCCAAACTAAACCAACAGATTATCGTAACTAGAACAACCAGTGATAATCTTACAAAACCAAACCAAACCAAGAACTAAAAAAGGATTATCCAAACAGGAGTAACCCCTACGAAGTAACCAACTAGCAACCACTTAATACTTAACTGAGGCACTGAAGACGTCACCAAGGAGAAACCCGTCTACGTCTCGCCGTACTAAGGACTGCACCTCGGGTCCAAGACAGGGCGACGGTCAAGGCAACGGACCACTGCAGCCGTCCGAACGGGAACCCTCGTGGAAGAGAATGTCGGGCCACTTGTGCATTATATCGGGATCGATGAAGTGGGGCGCCTCCCTCAGGAATCTTCACACGAAGCTTCTCGAACTCTTCAGGCTTTTGGACCGGTACCGAATGACGTCGCCCGTGGGCGCCAATTGGAGTTCTGGACTTTTTGGTTCCGTCCAGAGGTGTCAGGGATAACACCCGAAGACCCCGGAGTTCTACCTGTCTCGGTGCACAAATAAACAGAAACACGGGCTTCTCGATGGTGGCGTCAAAGACCAAAGGTTTATTACTGCAGGGACACAGAAGTCACAGAAACTACACACGAGCAGAATCTAGGAGCCTGTTCAAATTGTACAAAGAGGGTTACTCCTTATATACTAAATATTAGGCTTCGGGCAAATTCTTTACATGTTAGTACATTCCCAAGTCTTTGTGTCCTAAACAATAAATATTTGGCGTTGCACAGGAATCGTCAACAATATCTGATGTCAAAACATTACGAACGAGGGGTTCCCACTGTTCCATCATAATCCCATGTCAACTTTTCATTCAAGAGCCGGACCGCCTCATCGTAAATGTCGTTACCTCCCCCTAATAAAGGGCCAGAAGGAAAGGAGCAGAGCCAGGTGCAGGAGATAGAAAAGCAGGATAAGAGATGTTTGTGGGTCGTAAATGGGCAAGGCTACCAGCTTCGGCCGCCTAATCATGATCAGGCCAACGAACACGAGAACCAGTATAGCAGGACTGGCCTCAGGCAGAGGAGGCAGCTTCTGTCGAGTCATGCAGCCATGGCGTGTTCTGTCTAAAGGTGCACGTGTCACTAGAGAGGTGAATCGCCGGCTAAAGCCTACGTGTCCTTAATCGAAATGAAGTAATCAGAGGTCATTGCGTGTCCATTGACTATGTGAGGGCAAGAAATACAAAATGGCTACCGTAATCTAAGATGGATGCCATGGGTAGATCAGAAATGTGTTTGTAACAGGAGTACTCTTGCTCGTAGCATAGCGAAAACACCAGGATATGCTAAATGGATCATTTGCGGTTCACTGATACCAAAATTATGTATTTACGACAATGTTGAAAACACGGGTTCAAATCGTCACGGAACCTCACTCTGGCCAATAGGCTCCGGCCACATATCGCTGACTTGGTACACCCAGATCAGGCCGGATTTATGCCCCAGAGGGCAACACGTCACAATATCAGGTGGGCACATGTCGCGATTTCGGCCTGGAGACAACTCGGAGAGCCGGCGGCATTATTGTTGGCAGACATGGACAGGGCGTTTGATTCCCTGAGTTGGGTGTATTTGTTCGCATTATTATGCTGTCTCAACTTCGGCCCGCGATTCTTGGCCTACCTGCCATTGCTCTGCACAGATCTTACAGCATCGGTGAGCATGGGGGGGGGGGACGATCTCTCGCTCCTTTCAGATTCAACGGGGCACGCGCCAGGGGTGTGCCCCCTCTCCCCATATTTATTTGCGCTCGCAATGAAACCGCTGGCGGCGTGGGTGCGCATAGATGCTCAGCTAAAGGGCTTTCGTTGGGCCCCTGGTGTTGTTGACAAAATAGCGCTCTACGCCGATGATGTCCTCTTTTTTCTCACGGATGTTGATAGGTCAGCACCACGTCTCATGCGTATCCTGCAGATCTTTGGCGAGACTTTGGGGCTGTACATGAACCCGGGTAAGTCTACCCTGTGGGTCTTGTATGGTGAGTACAGGGTGGGGGAATGGGCGTCCGTTCTACATCTCGCATCGGGGGGGATGAAGTATCTGGGTGTATATCTCTCGGCTTCGTCGATCGTCTCTAGGGAGCGGAACTTGGCTGTGGTATGGGACCGTACGCGTGAAGATCTTAAGGCGTGGTCTCGTATGCCCCTAACTATCTATAGCAAAAAACACAGTTGATGGACAGAATGTAGAACAATGTCATACATTCACCCCAGTACAAGGATCTGGGCCTAAATCCATCGTTTTTTTGCACTCCACACCACCCTGGGTTAGACACTGGCTATATGCAAATCAGCTCTGACCCTGTGCCTCATGGGAACAGTCCAGTCCGAACTACCAAGCACATTACACATAAATCACATTAGGCAATTATCACAAACGCAATAGGCAATCACCTTGCGCCAAAATCACATTAGGTACGGACCCCAGGCCACCTGGCCTTCAATGGGGCTCAAACGCCCTTTGTCCCAAAAGTCAGGGCTGGCTGCGCACGCAGCTAAAGAAGAGTGCACAAGAGTTTAGGGCCTAAATGTGGCAGCTGCCCACTACTTTCTGGGCAGCTGTGAAATCCCAAAGAACATGTCGCCTAAAAATAAAGAAACTTCTCTGTGCAGCTGCCCACTACTTGCTGGGCAGCTGTGAGGTAGGGAAAAATGGGGCAAGGGTTCTCAGTAGACCTTTAAACAAATGACACTAATCATTAGAGCCACGGGGCTCAGGGAAACAATCAGCCACACGTTGGAGCCCTCTAGGCTCTTAAAACCAATAGGCCCCTTAATAAAGCAGGGGCCCCTCTGGGACTGGGCCAAGAATTACCGCCACAGGTTTGGAGCTGCGCACGGGCTCTGGAAATGACAGGGGCAAACGTGGGAAGGAACAAGGGCCCTTCCGGCCCTTTTAACAGCTATGGCCTGTTAAAGTAAATATGCCCCAAGTCCCTCACGGGGGACTTTAAACAAATACTGGCCCACACAGAACTTGCCCCTGATGAACAGTGGGGCCCACAAAGCAAAAGAACTCGCCCCCGGCGTTGGAGCGGCCTGCAACTGCGGGCCCGTCAGGACAGAGGCAGTTTCACCCTGCCTGGACCAGCAGGAATACAGAACACCTGGAGACCCCCCCAGCCCGTCTCGACTTACCGGGCTGCTGCTCTGGTGGGGTCCTCTGGTGTGTGCTGCTCTGTGGAGCCCTCCTCAGCGGGGCTTCTCGGGCATCTGTAGGTGGTATGCGGCAGGGGCAGGCACCGACAATGTGCCTCCTGCCCCCTCCGCTTCCCTCGTGGTTAGTGCGGCACTTGTGGGACTCTCAGTACTTATGGAAGTCCCGCGCTGCAGTGATCCTCCCTTCAGCCGGTCCCTCGCCTCGGGACAGGGACTTAGCTATGGCACCAGCGGGGCTCAGGGTCACTTCTGTCTTGACACGCAGGCAGTTCGGGGCGCTCCCTCACTTTTGGGAGCCCCCCCGGGGAGAGACGCTGGCTTTCTGTCTGCGGTGCAGGAGCACGGGGTAGGCTCCCATCCGCTTCCTGACTTCCTCTCCACTTGCGGCCCGCCCACGTCGCCACACAGGTTGCCTGGCTTCCTGTGCCTCCAGTCACTTCCGGGTCGCCCTAGGCAGCGGCCCGGAGGGGTTTCCTCCCGCGACTCGGGCCGCGGCGGTGAGACACGGGGTGGGCACCTGTGTAAGTTAAATGCGAGAATCCGGGCAAAGTCGTGGGGTAGGCACCCGTGCAAGTATAAAACTTAAGAAAGGCACACGAGGGGTAGGCTCCCTCTGAATTTGGGATATAAAGCAGGCTGGGCACCTGCTGTTGAAATATACAGAAAAAATAGGCAGCCAGGTGGGGTAGGCACCTGCCGTAATATTGGATTCCCTCGATAATGCTCGTAGCCCAGCGCTGCAGGGAGAAGGAAAAGCGCTCCTTAAGTACTGGAAAATAAAAGCCCTCCTCAAGGGCATAAAGCACTTCCAGGCAGTGCAGTCACCAGCTCCAGGGAAAGTCTTGCAGAGTGCATGGGGGGGACAAAGGCTGGGCCCAGAGGCCAGGTCACAGGGCCCTCCATCAGGGAGGCAGCACCCAGTGGCGGTTCCTTCTGGTGCCCAGCAGCAGCAGGCCTCTCTCAAGTCAGAACAAGAGTGAAAACTTTTCATGGGGTCACAGTCACTTTCTATACATACATTTCCTTTGTGTAAGGCTGTAGGGCAGGGGGAAAACCAGTTACAACTGGTTCTTGAGCACTTTGATTTGCTCAGCCCCTCTCCCTATTCACAGGACAGGCTAGGGACATCAGACTCACCACAGGGGGTGGAGCAAGCATTGTGGATGGAAGGCCCAGCCCTATTCAGGTCCCAGGTGCAGGTTCTCCCTGCCATCAACATGCAGATCTCCCATTCACTACCGGGCAGACCCATCCTGACTCCTGGAGCCAGGCACACCAGCCAGCCCCAGCCAATCACAAGCCAGGCAGTCAATTCACATTCACTGCACAGACATGCCAACTTCTACAAGTGGCACTTCTCCACTAGACACAATAAATCTGCGCCTGTCATCGCGCAGCATTTAATCTCACGAGTCCGCACATACCAAACTCGCCCCTGCACTCCTCTCACATCAGGAACTACCATGGACACACATATCCCCCATGCATTCCTATGGGAGGGCAGGCCAATCTCACCACATGCACTCAGAGTGCGCACGCACTTTACTCTGGGACACAGTGTTAAAGTGCGTAGAAGTGAAATACAACTAACATCAGGTCATATTTAAAAGCAAAAAGTTTAGGGGGGAACCTGCCAAAAGGGCCAAGTCCAACAGCGAGCATACATATTTCATCTTGATATCTCTAAGTGTCTGGACAGGCAGGTGTGGGCACAGTTTAGGACTAAGGGCATTCATGTCTGTGTGGCTATAGGCAATCCTCCGAGCAATAGGAAAATGGGCA
Organism: Lissotriton vulgaris; assembly: GCF_964263255.1. NCBI lineage: Eukaryota > Metazoa > Chordata > Amphibia > Caudata > Salamandridae > Lissotriton > Lissotriton vulgaris. Next base: position 40,695 of record NW_028252319.1, read on the forward strand.
GCGTCTCTGGCCGCCGTCCGGCTGCGGACAGGCACAGGCGGGCTTGCGCCCGCTACGCGCATCCGCTGCACGCGTCCTCTGCGCATCGGCTCCATGCTGGGACTAAATAGCTAAATGCCTGCGAGAGAGTAGAGCGTCACCCTGCCACAATGGCTGCTCTAGGACGCGTCGGCAGGAAGTGGAGAAAATCACGCTGCTTCAATAGCCTTGAGAGTGCTCCCTCCACTCAATCAGCATGGGCTTGCTGCGGTGGACCGGGGAGACAAATCTTCAAGGCAACACTTGTGAATATAGAATGTAAATAGCAGTGAGATCAGCAAGTATAATTTTAAAAACAGCGTTAAAATACCGCAATTGGCAGCAAAGCGCTAGCGCAGCTCAGAAGTCTTGTGAGCCTCTAGCTAACTGTCTGGGCCACTTCCGTGGAGGAGGAGGGGGGCAGTGGGTGGGATCAATCAGGCGGCAATCTGTAGTCCGGCCCTCGTCTTTCACGGTGAGACATGTGAAGCTGCAGCACCTGGAGTAAGGAAGGGGTTTGAGGGGGAAGACTCATTGATAAACAAAGCGACCCAATAGACCCGCCCTGTCAGAGGATGTCGCTCTGTGAGCCGCCATGACGTTGTAAGGGCAAGAAGATGCACAGTCCCTGACCAGCCTACTGACTGCATATAGAATTAACCTTAAAAGTTGACAACCTACTAGCCCAAGAATTTCGAAGTTGTCCCCCCGATTCATCGCATATCCAATTCAAATGTCACATTCCCCCAGCTCAGCCAAAAACAAACCCCTCTGACGAGGCAAGTTGCAGTTTAACCCTGGAGGCTATTGATTGACCCCAGGGGAAGGACCATCAGCAGGACAGGTATCCCCTTATCCACTCCACAAAAACTATTCCCTGCTCCACCGTAGAAGGCATCCAGTTAACAATCCACAGACGGGAAACATATAGGGTCCAAGAAACTGAAGGGTGTGGAATAGTGAATGAAAACAGGGGGGCAAGCTCTGGCAGGAACCTGGGTTTTAAGATAAGGACCCAAACTCCTACCAACAGCTTCCTTGACAGCCCGAGCTCTGCACTGTGCCAGTCTTCAATCCAATTGTCAGCTCAATATAGTATCATGGAATGTGGCAAAATGTCTCCCTCACTGGAATCAGTTTATGGATGGGATTGATATATGTATTCTTCAGGAGACCTGGAGCTTGGCTCCTTTGTTCAAGCCAGGGTATGCCTGCTTCTGTTCTCCATCAAGCAATCAAATGGGAGAGGATGTAGCCTACAGCTAGAGCACTCGACCTGAAAGATTGGGAACCGGGTTCGAGCCTCGGCAACGCTCAACATCCTGTGATCCTGGGCAAATCACGTAATCTTCCTGTGCCTGACAAAAATGAATGTGTCCTCATGTAATGCAACTGGTGCTCTGTAAAGCGCTCTGATACCAGATGTCTTGTGTCTAGTTTGCGCTATATAAGACTCCCCAAAAAATATATTTAAAAATAAGGGGATAGGACAACTGGCAGGGAGCCTGATAATATGGGTTAAGATTGCTCTGGGCTGTCAGTTCACCCCCCTTTATCCTGGCAGCACAGACATCCTGCGAATTCACATTGAGGGCGCCTCAAGTAGATCCATTGTGCTACACAACATTTACGTGAGAGGAACGAGGGGGGCAGTCCTTCTACCGGACTTGGAGGAGCTACTGGACTAGATCCCTGCACAATCAAGATTAATATCAGGCGACTTCAACACTACATTCAAACCTCTAGACAACAGTGATATAGAGTGGACGAGTGAAGATCTGAGGTGGGCTGTCTCCCCCCCCCCTAGATCTCCCTCTAGTTACGAAATGGACGCAATTGGTGCTCCAGCTAAATGCCCTCAACTGAGAGCATGGGCTGCGAATGGGAGAACTAAGTCAGACCGCCTTGGTGCAAATACCTTTATCAGGACAAATAGCCCTTCTAGTCCTGAGGCTCTGGAGCAGTGTCATCGACATGATTGTAGGTGATACAACTGACAGTGATCACAACCCTCTCTGTTTAAGCATAAGGACAATGTGGGGCGGTCATGTCTGTGAAACTCCATCCTTGAGTATTTCCAAGGAAATTCTAACCTCGAATAATAGCCGCGGATTAAAATGGCGGAAGGTAATCCTGTACGAAGATAAGCTTAGGGGCATGCAGCAAGATTTGAGGGCAGGCACCCTCGATCTACGATCCCTGGTCCATTAAATCTGAAGATAGCTGCTTAATTACAGCCTCCAGAAGGAGTTATAAGACAGCCCTGCTCCATGCAAAGAAGGCATAGGATGAAGTCCGTTGGCAGCAACGAAAGGAAACCTGTGCCGACAAAGATTATAAAACATTCTGGTCCTTGTTTACCTGGGGTGACTATACAGGGGCCCAATCCCCTCCAAGCCACATTACAGCCCAAACCTGGTTCGATCACTTTAAAAAGCTCTACTCAGATGTTACTGACCCACCCCCTACGGAGGATGCTGTTTGCCGTGTCCAGTTCCAAAGTGACAATTTTTTCTCCCTGAGTGAGATTGATTGCTCTATTGGATGAGTAGCAGAGTCCAAAGCCCCTGGGCCAGGTGGCATTCCGTGGGACCTTTTTCGATCGGATATGTCTAACTGGGCTCCCTACATTTTACTTACTGCAAATGCCATAGCTAGTGGTGTTGAAGTCCCAGGGTCCGGGAAGGGGCGGAGGTGGTGCCTATATATAAAAAAAGAGAATAGAGGACAGCCCTACAACTATAGGCCTATTCTCCTGACAGATGCGTTACAAAACGTTTTTGCAGAGCTCTCCTCTCTAAGATACAGACATGGGCGGACGACAATGCCATTTAATCGCAATATCAAGCAGGTTTTAGAAGAAAGACTGGGACCATGGATCAGGTATTCTGTCTCCTGCTCCTTTACTGGAAAGTTGTAGTGATTGGCCAGGGCAGTCTATCGATTGCTTTTATTGATTTAAAGACCGCCTTCAACCTAAGTCCCAGGCAGAAGCTTTGGCATGTGCTTAAAGACATGACAATCCCGCTACCAATTCTTAATCTGGTTATCCAACTGCACAAAGACAATTTTGCTTGGATAAGGTGGGGCACACAGGGGCAACTCACAGACCGTATCTCGGTCAGCAGGTGAGTTCATCAAGGCAGCGTTTGAGCCCAAATGCTTTTTTACTCTGTATATGAATGCAGTCGTAAGTTTCCTATCGTAAGAGCCCGCTGATGCCCCATCTTTAGGTGGGGAAAAGGTAACAACCATCCTATTTGCAGATGACACCCTGCTGGTGTCAAAAACCCCGGTGGGGTTATGGTCATTACTAAATAGATTTAAACTCTTCTCTGACATCTGGAGGCCTGATAATAATCACCACCAGAACTAAATTCATGGCTTTTAACCCTCACAAGTCGTATAAACAGACAGCTCAGATCTGGATCCTCCTTCCTGGCCGTGATACCCAGGTTCAAGAGAGGCAGGTGTGGAGGCCGCCCGTTCTCCCACAACTCGGCCAGGCTCTGGAACTCCCTCCCCCTCCAACTCAGATCAGAGCCCAAACTACTTACCTTCCGTAAACTCCTAAAAACCCTGCTTTTTAACAAACCAGAATAGCTTGTAACTGTTGATGCCTGAGGGTAGCTACCGCGCTTTATAACTGGTCTTTTCATTTCATAAAGGCAAACCAACCTCAGAAGGGACTCCACTGAAGAGAGTTAGCACCTTCAATTATTGGGAATCAGACTTATGCAGAAAATGACCTGGAAACCCCACTTAACAAAGATGGTACTGAGCCACAAGCGTGTCACAGGGGCACTGGGGAAAGACCCCCGCTCCTCTCACAGTAGACAGGCTGCCGCCGCTCTGCAGGTTTATGACTCTATAGCTGTCAGCTCTGCCTTGTATGGGGCAGAGCTGTGGGGCTTTGATAAGACAACAGAGCTCACTAGATCAGAGCATACATTCTTAAGGAATCTAGTGGTGCTGCTCCAAAGCTCCCCACTATTCCCTCTAATATATGGGACAACACCCTATTAGCGACATTGTTTAGCTCCGCCCTTTGTTATTCTGGGCCAGAATTTGGAGGACTCCGGAGCTACTGCCTCATGCTGAAGCCCTGACAGAGGTCATCCGTTTGGATACTTCTAGCAAGGTGAGTTGGATAAGACATGTAAGAAAGGTTGTGGTTGACGTAGGGCTTCAGGAAGCCAACCTCTGCTTCAGGAGCACCCCTGCTCCAAAAAGATACAATAAAGCGACAATATTGGGAATAGGTTGCGCAACAAGATTCCATCAGGCCTGACCGGGGAGACTCACCACAGAATTCTTGAAACCTTAGCTTGACTTAATCCATGTACCCCAGGATAGGAAACTCTTTATCCAATTCAGGTTTGGCACTCTCCCTGTAAACGAGGTATCAGCCAAGTGGCACGCCAATGATCTGAGCCTAAGCAATTGCCCAGGATACAAGGCACCCGTGGAGCCTGCAGCCCACGTGCTGTTTGAATGTCCAACTTATGCACGCCCAAGATCAAAATGGATACACCCCATCTGCCAGCAAATGGGCACACAGAATTACCGGGAGGCCTTGTGTATCCTCAAATATGATACAAGACCTCATTTTGTCTGTGCAGTTTCTAAGTTCCTTGGCCACATGTGGGGCACTATGAGAAAGACACTTGAGAGAAGAGGTACAGAATTTAGAGTGTTGGTTTCTAACACCTAATTGGCCCCGGGCACTAAGCACTATTGCCCATGGAAATATACTCATCAGCAGACGCGTTGCACAAGCACTTTATTGCACATAGTAGACAAGCTGACCTAACACACCGGTTATAAAATTAGACTTACTGGCAGAGCTGTTCAAAAACAGGGACCAAGTTAAATAATCAGTGGACTAAACCACTGCTAGAAAAATAACACGTGGTATTTTAGAAAACAAAACATTTATTGGCATTGTGAGATTCTTTCTATATTTGTAAAAACCTCTTCTTATATCCTTGATGCGCCCTAAAAAATCAGAGTTCTCAAGTTTTTGAAGTCTGTGTGTGAGTAGTCTATTCAGTCCAGGATCTTCTGTTGCATTGTGGTACTTGTAGTCTTGTTATTTTTATTATTAAACCAGCAATGCAAGCACCAGGATGCAAAGAAAAAACCTGGGCTAAATGGCCTACTCATGTATAGGCTTAAAAAAAAAAAGAAATTTTTAACATAGTCGATTACTTTGCATATTTTGTGAGCTGTGTAAGTAAACCTGTCTGCACTTATTTGACAGACTTAATAGAGAGTCACAGAGGATAGCGTGTTTCCAGTTGTCGACCACACTTTTCAGAAACCACAGTTATAACTGGAACAATGCTGCATATTTTCTTAGGTTGCCCTGAGCAGGAGATGAAAGACAGGGCCTGGTATCCACAAGTGCAGTATCAACAGGTACAGGACCAATGGGGTACAGTAACAACAGGTGCAAGACAGGGGCCGCTGGATTGTAGGTATTCTGCAAATTTTTGCCTTGAAAAGGGAGACCGTTGTCTGTGCGCAGTTCATTGAGTAATCCATGAGTGGCCTTAATCTTCTCCAAACGAGGAATGGTCTGGCCTGCGGTGATAGACTCCAGATTCTCAACCTTGGGATATTTCGAGAAATCATCAATGACCACGAGCATACGACGAGGCTTCCAAAGTCTGCACTGGCTCGCTGCAGGGGAACGGCGGAATGACTTCAGTGATGATGGGTGCCGCTGATCAGCAGGACCTGCCGCTTGGCAAAGAGGACACTGATGCAACACTTGCTCTACAAGGGCATCCAGATTGGGGAACCACTCTTTACATCTTAGTCTACTTCGTTTTGACGACCCCTTAATGTGCCAAATGCGCCAGATCGACTACCCTCTGTTGCAAATGCCACGGAAACACCAAGCGTGGACCTCTCATCAGGCAGCCTTCTGAAGATATCACCAGCTCGTTCCTCACATTGGGCAGGGATGTCAATGTTAACCTTGCCTCCTCTGTGCGATATATAGTTCTGTCCGTAAGGTGTTCCACCTTCCAAATCGCACAGGGGAGATACTTAGATGGATGCACTCGTCAGTTTTGGTGGCTTCGATGATTTCTTCAAGTGAGATAGGGAGTGGCCTGGACCGTTCAACGACCAGACGGACATACTCTTTCACTTCCTCTTGCATCCATTTCCTCACTCTTGTTAGCAGGCCAGCATGCCTGGAGAGATAGTCCACCAAGTTTTGAGTTTGTGAGTGGAAAACCACTGTGAAGTGATATTCTTACAATTGAAGAATCCATTTTTCGATTCGAGTTGGGGGCTTACATGACGATCCCGTGAATAATGGAATAAGAGGTTTGTGATCAGTATGTATAGTGAAAGGCTTTCCATAAAGATACAAGTGAAAATGACAGCAGCCCCTATGGATGGCGATGGCCTCCTTTTCAATGTGTGAGTATCTCTGTTCTGTCACAGTCAGTGCTCGACTGGGATATGCTACAGGGGCCCATTCACCATTGCCATGCAGTTGAGACAGTACTGCTCCCAGGCCTGTGGGACTAGCATCAACTCACAGTTCGGATTCCTTCCCTGGGTCAAAATAGGCTAGTGTGGTGTCTGCAAAAGGCCCCGCTTCATGGCTTGGAAAGCGTTCTCCTGTTCGGGTCCCCAGTTCCATACTGTATTGGACTTGACCAACTCCATTGTGGAGTAGTGAGGTCGGTAAGGTTGCAGATGAATCAGCCACAGTAATTGACCAACCCCAGGAAACTTCTAACTCCGGTGACATTGGTGGGAGCAGGGGCAGCCTGAATGACCCGGACCCTGAGGGGGGGTCTGGCGACACTTCATCTTGGGAGAAGTGGTATCCTAAGAAGGATATTTCCTTTTTGAGGAAGTCACATTTTCCATAACGCATTGAAATAAAGCCCCCAGACGATCAAAATGTTCTTCTAACGTGGGGGCATGAACTAAAATGTCATCACTGACATTGAGAACTCCTTCAAATACACTTCTGATGGTGTTCTGGAAGACTTCCGCTGCACTTGAGATTCCAAACCAAGGCGCTTGTACCTCCCCAGACCTATGTGAGTGGAAAAAGTGGTGATAACTCTAGACCCAGCATCAACTGGTGATGTTCAACACGTAGATCCATTTTCGAGAATCATTTCAAACTGCTCATTTCAGTCACTATGTCATCCACGGTGGGCGTGATATGTCCTTCTCATTTAATGTTTAAATACCACACAACACCTCGGGTCTACAAAGGAAGGTGAAAAATGAGAAAAGGTGAGGATAAGCATATGTCAAAAATTAAGACAACAGCCTCCTCCATTCAAGAGGAGAACCTCTTTTGCCAGAACCCATCATTCACAGATTGTGAAGTTTCATCATTTGGGTCTGGCCTCCTCTCACCAGGGAACTCAGTCTCAAGGATTGACTGGGGTACTCTTAGCTGATTGAAGAACTGGAGGATGGCTGATGACTCAATAGAACCCAAAGTCATATACTCATGCTCTGTGAAAAGGGTTTCCAATAAAAGGATAAAACGTGCAGCGCTAAATGATACGAAAAAGTGTGTTAAAAATGACTAAAGGAGCTCCATACTAATTTTATTCCAAGAGTACCCTTGTCATGATTAAAAAGCAGTATGTTAACATTTGAGATTATCAATCAACATGTTTCTGCCCTCTCAAGGATCTACTAATATCGGGGCATTCTTCAGGACCAGACAAACAAAAAATACAGAGCTGCTACTAATTATCGACAAGTGAAAAACTAAACAGTGATGAATGTCAAATGAAACATTTCATATACTACACCGGTAATGTCCAACTAGGCAGAAGTGGAAGAAATTACCGGTTACCTGCAAGACAATATACATGCATTAAAGTATTGCTTACCCATACCCAACATATTCACCAAAACAACTAGCCTCTCTCATCTGAAAGGGCTAAAATGAAACCCTGAAGTGGTTTCAAAGAAGTCTATATGGTACATACACTTACCCATATCAATTGGGTGTCAACCTCACCTCTACCTGGTCACTACTCAGGGAAGGGGGCCCCGCTCTGTAACAGAAAGTGATGTCCTTGATCAATTTATCATGGAATGTCCATCTATCACAAGATTCATATTTATTAAACATCCTACACAATAGCGATGCATTCTCAAGACAAACAGAGGACTCCTCCAGAGACTCAAAAGGCAACTCTAATGATTCGCATATTAAAAAATGGTATAACACATGGAGGAGCAATACAAGCAAGCGTAGGGAGATGGATCCACACACAACCCTGAGACCAAAAACACGCAGAGGGAGGCCAATGGTAATGCGAAAAACAGAGCAGTGTAAATGACAAACAGCAACCAGAGTATCATAGCGTCTGACATTAAAATAGTGTCCCTAAACGTCAAAGGTCTGAATAGCCCGGTGAAAAGGAGGAAGGTGCTCGAACACCTCAGGAAACTTAAAAGTGACATATATGTGCTGCAAGAAACGAGATTAGAAGTAGAGGACATCAGGCGCATAGGGGCCAGTTGGATAGGCGAGGTGCTTGGATCACCAGCACAGAACAAGAAGAATGGGGTGGTAACAATAATAAGCAAAAACTCCAAACTAGAAGTTGTAGACTCTCAAGCAGACACCCAAGGAAGAACGCTTGTAACGACTCTCAGAAGAGCGGGGGAGACATTCCATGTGGCAAACATATACGGTCCCAACAGTGAAGACAGGCCATTCTGGGAGGGGGTAGGTGCACAACTATACACCCTACCGCTAGGAGATCTGCTGATCGTGGCAGGAGATATGAACCAAGTTCTTGACCCAGCAATTGACAAGCACCCATACAGACCAAGCCAATCAACAAGCAATCCCAACATCCTAAAGAACCTCTGCTCCAAACTAAGACTAAGAGACCCATGGCGCATAAGCAACCCAGATGCCAGAGAATACACATTCTACTCCAACCCACACAACTCATATAGCCGAATAGATTACATCCTAATGTCAGAAACACACACCCACCTCATAGACCACACAGAGATAGGACCCAGAACAGTATCAGACCACTCGCACATAAGCCTAACACTATCGGGCAAGCACAACGAAAAGCCAACCCGCAGATGGCGATTCGATGACAGTCTACTCCAACACACCTCAGCGAAAGCCGAGATAGAGGAGGCGATAAAAGAATACTTACTAATGAACGACACACCAGACACAAACAGGGAAGTACTATGGGATGCCCTTAAGGCCCAAGAAAAAAGAGGGAGATACCCTATATGCCAATATGGGACAGGGTGAGGTAATGTTAGAACACAAGAAAGTCCCTAGTTGTCAGGGAATACCCTCTGTCACGGCCCCTTAATCTCAAAGGACCTAGCGCGACATCAACACTATTGTTGTGTCTCACCTAGTCCTTCAATTCAACCGGACCCCAATTGATGTACAGATCAAAAAAAAACTCAATCAGTTAGCTACTCGAGGTCAACAAAACACACTTAAAATAAAACATATATAATTCCTGTGGCATTCAAAAAAGATTTTCTATATTTGTATGTATTAAAAACAGTAATTTATTAAAATTTCATCGCATTACAGTACATCACATATTGCATAGTCATACAAAAACAATATTATAAAAACCAAAGAGTCGACGCGGCGTTTCGGTGTCTTGACCAGTGAGTCACACCTTCTTCAGGACGGTTTTTAAAATCACTAAAAAGAGAATGCCACAATTATACACTGTTTATAGACTTATTTATAACAAGACCTCGAGCTATCACAAACATGTAAAAATTGCACATTTATTTAAAAAAAAAAAAAAAAAAAACAACACTCCTATACTTCTTCATTGCAATTTTCTCATTAGTGCAATTCTACCCTTTCACATACATCGGATATATTTCTTATAATTCTTGTTATCACATTTCAGATCTTATGCTGGTAGCCATTGTATAGTCCATATACTTTCTTGTTTGTGTGACTAATATAAACATATCATCCTTTTCATCTTGTCGCATCATTACTGAGATATTCATTGTCCTTACTAGACTTGTTACAGTGAACAAATATGCATATTTCTAATTTACGTAGATCCTAGGATTGTTCATACTCCTGAGTTCTACATACCTTGGGCATCAAGTGAGACAGATAATGATATAACCTCTGAGTTTACCCTCTATTTCTTAATCCATTAGGGGTATACTTTCCGTATCGTAAAAGATTTTCACCTACAAAAATAAAGATGGGGTCATATAACATGCCTCTCCCATTCCTTTAGCCACAGATGGTCTACCTCTGTTTATAGGTTTACATGCTATCATACCTTAATCCAGATGTATGTTTGCTGGAAAGGTTTGCTGCACCAGGGATGACCACCGTTCTGATAGGTTATGTACACTTCAACTACGGATAGACAGAAATACACACAAATGCCAATTTGTAGGTAGGGTATGGTCTTATCTTAATGGTCAAAAAAACGACAATTGTTATATTTTAATTTTTTCCCATACCTTTTGTTATGAAGCTTAGTGCATCACGATCATCTTAAAAAACAACATATTTCTATTCGAGAAATCTCTATTTAAACAAATCAAGGGTACCAGTATGGGGGCCACTTGTGCCCCCAGTCTGGCATGTCTTTATGTATCCAATTTTGAGGAAAGACATATCTTCAATCCCTCTGCACCATTTTTCGAGAATATCTCCAATTGGACACGTTATATAGATGACGTTTTTTTCATTCGGACGGGCCCAAGAGAAACCCTTATGGAATTTATTCTCTGGCTCAATCTAGGGGACAACAATCTAAGGTTCACCCACTGTATAAGTGATACCAGATGCGAATTCCTTGATGTAGTAATAAAGTGTGAGACTGGAAAACTAATGGTAGAACTATTTACCAAACCCACTGACAGAAATACAATGCTGCACTTTGACAGCTACCATCCTCCATGTCAGAAAAATAATATACCGTATGGCCAGTTCCTTAGGCTAAGGAGGAACTGTACAAAAAATTCTGATTTTGATAAACACGCCAAAATTCTCACGGAAATTCTTTTAGAGAGGGGGTATCCCAAAAAGCTAGTCAGACACTCCTACAAAAGGGCAAAATACTACAACCGAGAAGAATTCTTTAAACCTAAGGACAGAGATGAGCAGACACTCCCGCTTACTTTTGTCACCAACCACAGTTGCCTTAATAATAAAATTAAAAACATAATAAATCGCAACTGGCACCTGGTAGAAAAACAGACAGATACCATTCTACCGAAACCTATGTTTTCATATAGGCGTAACAAAACCATAAGAAATAGTCTCGTAAAAACATATAGAGAAACCAGTCACCAAAACCAACCTACAATAGACAGGAACCCACTTCCAAAGGGTACTTTCCCATGTAGTGGCTGCAGTAATTGTAAAGACATTCTTAAAGGTGCTGAAATTAAGATAGGAGACAAGACACACAAAGTCCATGAATTCTTTAATTGCAGATCTAAAAACTTGATTTACTTAATAACATGCCCCTGTAATTCTATATACATAGGGGAAACATCTAGAGAGATCAGGACGAGATTAAATGAGCACAGATCAGCGATCAGAACGCAGAAAACCACAGCACCATTAGTGGAACATTGGATCACGGCAAAACACAACCAACAAGATCTCAAATGGTGTGTTTTAGAAACCGTGAAAATGAATATGAGAGGAGGAGACATTGAAACAAAACGTAAAAAAAGAGAACAATTTTACATGTCTAAGTTTAACTCAGTACGCAATGGCTTAAACAGCAAGGAAGATTGGGAGAGAATTATTTAGGCAATTCTGGATGATGTGGTAACTAATGTAGCTAACAGTTTAGTTAAGTAATAACCAACTCCCGCAATGACCTTTAAAGGATAGTGTTAAATGAATAGTACAACTTTCTAAAAAAACCCCAGTGAAATACAATCATCGGAAAACCAGACGAATGCGCAATATTTCACGTCAGTCCTGGAGAATGGAACAATAAATTTCCTTTCCCTGGATAGAAATCCTATTAACAGATGAAACACTGCCCCTAAAGAGTTTATCGGGAAAAGGGAGGAGTAAGGAAATTACAACAGAGTAACAAACCCCATTAAATCCATTATTATTACCAATACGACTTAGCCCATAGACAATAATATCAGGTTCGACCATACTAAAAATATAAGACTACTAGATAACACCAGGGAATATTTTTGCACTTCGATATCTGGTGTATTTATTGTTATATAAATTAACTTCCCCAATATATTTTTAACTATCATACTTTTATAATTCAAAGAACCTGTTTAATACACATATAAAACTAAATAAGGGAAACGTTTGCTAAAAGGTACTATAAATAAGGGAAACGTTTGCTAAATGGTACTATAAACAAGTAAACGAAGAAATGCTAACTTTCCCAACCTAAAATGGCCGACACGTACTATGCGGACCACGTGATCGGAACCTCCATCACCCTTGACCCGGATAGGGTGGATAAAAACAGATTGCGGACATCCCCGATCGATACCGCAGATGCTGCACCGGGAAGAAGATGACAGGGAGGCCGCTGGTTGTTATCCAGGTAAGCCGTGAGGCTGCGCATGGGGCTCTTTAGCCCTGAACCTCTAGGTCATAACCGCTAGCTGCAAGACGTATGTCGTCGGCGGTCAGCTTCCTACTCGTGGCTAGGTACTGCACTGCGTATGGGGCTCTCTAGCCCTGAACTTCTAGGTCATAACCGCTAGCTGTAAGACGTATGTCGTCGGCGGGGAGCTTCCTACCCGTGGCTCGAACTGCACTATAAATGCGGAAACAGCGAGGGTAAAAATGCTGAGGGAATTAAATTAGAGATAAGCCGTGAAAACGCGCAAAAATAATGCTAATCAGCTGTCCTCGGGTACGGCCCATACCAGTCTTGGAATTAACCTCAAGCACAGATTAACTAATAGGGTATCTACTGTAAAAGCGCATACAACGAACAATATAGTGGATATAAGAGCGCATAGAATAGAGAACACAGTGGGCATAAAAGAGATTATGTGTGATAATACACTTTCTGTGTTGTAGTTTACTGGTAATTAAGCGCAAAAAATAATGAGTGAACACACACTCTTGGGGTAAACGGTACTATAATTCAATACGTAGGGGAAGTAAGAAATGAATAAATCTAACGGTAAACTTTATCACAACCACGTTCTGGGTTTTTCTCATCCAATAGACAACTCGAATATAAAAGAAGGGAAATAAGAAGATTAAAACCGAAAATCAAAGTCGGAAATAGGAGGAAGTAATCAAAGCTCCTCTAGACCCCATGAGGTGACCCTAAGCTTCATAACAAAAGGTATGGGAAAAAATTAAAATATAACAATTGTCGTTTTTTTGACCATTAAGAGAAGACCATACCCTACCTACAAATTGGCATTTGTGTGTATTTCTGTCTATCCGTAGTTGAAGTGTACATAACCTATCAGAACGGTGGTCATCCCTGGTGCAGCAAACCTTTCCAGCAAACATACATCTGGATTAAGGTATGATAGCATGTAAACCTATAAACAGAGGTAGACCATCTGTGGCTAAAGGAATGGGAGAGGCATGTTATATGACCCCATCTTTATTTTTGTAGGTGAAAATCTTTTACGATACGGAAAGTATACCCCTAATGGATTAAGAAATAGAGGGTAAACTCAGAGGTTATATCATTATCTGTCTCACTTGATGCCCAAGGTATGTAGAACTCAGGAGTATGAACAATCCTAGGATCTACGTAAATTAGAAATATGCATATTTGTTCACTGTAACAAGTCTAGTAAGGACAATGAATATCTCAGTAATGATGCGACAAGATGAAAAGGATGATATGTTTATATTAGTCACACAAACAAGAAAGTATATGGACTATACAATGGCTACCAGTATAAGATCTGAAATGTGATAACAAGAATTATAAGAAATATATCCGATGTATGTGAAAGGGTAGAATTGCACTAATGAGAAAATTGCAATGAATAAGTATAGGAGTGTTGTTTTTTTTTTTTTTAAATAAATGTGCAATTTTTACATGTTTGTGATAGCTCGAGGTCTTGTTATAAATAAGTCTATAAACAGTGTATAATTGTGGCATTCTCTTTTTAGTGATTTTAAAAACCGTCCTGAAGAAGGTGTGACTCACTGGTCAAGACACCGAAACGCCGCGTCGACTCTTTGGTTTTTATAATATTGTTTTTGTATGACTATGCAATATGTGATGTACTGTAATGCGATGAAATTTTAATAAATTACTGTTTTTAATACATACAAATATAGAAAATCTTTTTTGAATGCCACAGGAATTATATATGTTTTATTTTAAGTGTGTTTTGTTGACCTCGAGTAGCTAACTGATTGAGTTTTTTTTTGATCTGTACATCAATTGGGGTCCGGTTGAATTGAAGGACTAGGTGAGACACAACAATAGTGTTGATGTCGCGCTAGGTCCTTTGAGATTAAGGGGCCGTGACAGAGGGCATTCCCTGACAACTAGGGACTTTCTTGTGTTCTAACATGCCCTTAAGGCCACCATCCGGGGAACAGTCATGACACTCAAGGGCAAGATGAACAAAGACAGGAACAGGAGAATTGCAGACCTAGAGAAAGAGATTAAAAAACTTGAGAACAGCCACATAGCCAGAATAGAAGATAAGAACACACTCACGAACCTGACCAAACTGAAGTACGAACTTAACAGAATACTGAGTGAGAGAGCAGGTACCTGGATTAATAAATACAAATCGATTAACCTTTGCATTGCAAACAAAGCGGGCAAAAACCTAGCATCCTACCTGAGAGGAAAACAGAAACACCACACGATAGGAGCCATCAAAGACAGACACAGCAAGTCCCAGACCTCAAACAAAGACATCCTAGAGGTCTTCAGAGACTTCTATGAGGGACTGTACACCAAAGATGTAACACTAAAGGAGGACGGCGGCAAAGAGCTGCTAGAGAACATAACCACACCCACACTCTCAGACCAAGAACGAGACATCCTAGAAATGACCATAACGGAGGATGAGATAGAGAAAGCCACGCAAAGCCTCAAAGATAATAAGGCACCGGGGCCGGATGGCTTCACAGCGGGCTTCTACAAGCAGTACCTACACACACTCAAACCCACAATGAAAGAGGTATTCACAGAATGTGCCCAGAGCGGACGCATGACACCCTCAATGGCTGAGGCAAACATAATTGTTATACCAAAAGAAGGGAAGGACACAACAGAGGCGAAGAACTTTAGACCGATCTCCCTCATAAATGTAGACTGCAAGATCTACGCAAAAATATTGGCCAACAGACTCAACGCATACCTACCGAAACTCATACACAACTCGCAAGTAGGCTACCTCAAAAACCGCATGTCACACGACAATACGAGACTACTATGCCACATAATTAACCACTCCTCCCGAAGCGACAATGCAGCAGTCATGATAGCCCTGGACGCTGAGAAAGCCTTCGATAGAGTCTCATGGCCTTTTTTAGACCGCTGCATGGGAAAATTCGGGTTAGGGCCAAATTATAGGAAGATGGTGATGGCTCTGTACGAGGACCCCAAAGCACGGGTGGTGGTCAACGGTGGCACATCAAACATACTTAACCTGGTAAGGGGAACTAGACAAGGCTGCCCTCTGTCACCAGCCCTATTCCTACTAGCCATTGAACCGCTCCTTACGATGATCAGAACTAATGCGGATATTGTGGGGATACCAATAGCGGGAGAAACTTTCAAGCTAGCGGCATACGCGGATGACGTACTAATAGTCACAGAAGACCCAGAGAGATCCATCACAGCACTGACTGACACCATTGATAAATACGCCCAGGTCTCGGGGTACAAACTCAACAAAGACAAATCGGAGTGCAAACCTTTAAACATCCACACAACAAGAACGGTATTAGGAACGTCAGGACTAACATGGCAACCGAAACCCATAAAATATTTGGGTATCCTCTTTGAGAGAGACCTAAGAATGACACTGGAACACAACGAACACGCAACAATACAGAAAATTAAGGACAGGGTAGAAGGGTGGTCCCCCAAATTCACAACATGGTGGGGGAGGGTAGAAGCGATAAAAATGATGCTCACACCGATGGTCAACTATTTGCTAGCCATGCTCCCACTGACTAACACAGAGGGCTTCCACAAGAATACACTCCAGCATGGCTAACATTTGAGCGTGGACTACTAAAAGGCATGAACCCTATCCCCCTCCTAACAGCCACACGACACCCAGCAGTGAAGGACAACCCTGTCCTGAGGAACACAAAGACAGCTATTCTGAGTGTCGACAAACTACTCACAACAAGCATCAAGGGAGGTCAATTTGAATCCATCTGGCACAACCCCACTTTAATATACAGGGATAAGGTTCTAGACATGCATGAATGGTACAGACATGGTATCTCCACGGCCCAAGACCTTCAGAGCCAGGGCGCGAACACAACTTTCGACACACTCAAGGAAACCCACAACCTGCAAAGCATAGAACTCTACAACTTCCTGAAAATCAAAGTAGCAATTAGGAAGGCTAACCTCAACAGCCGGACACCATCGCTCATACAACTTGCAGCCAGTCTCAACACATTAGGACACCAAGTAGCTCACCTATACAAAGCCCTCCGGCCCCAAAAACACCAAACTCAACGATAAGGTCACAAAACTTCTGGGGGACTTTAGCAGGGAAGGAACTAAGCGAGACCGAGAAAGCAGAGTTATGGAGATCGACTACTAGAAAAAAGATAACTGCATCGCTAAAATCAGACCAAATACTGGTTAGTGCATAAGGCATACTGGACACCGGCCCGCCTGGCCTCCCTGGGGATCCGAGAGAGTGATACATGCTGGAATTGTGACAAAGGGAGGGGAGACTTAGAACATCTTCTGCTCAGCTGTCCTAAGATCAAGGAATTCTGGGATCGAATCGGGAAGCTTATCAATGAAATCACTGGGGTAGCCATACACATAGATTTCCCTAGTCTAGTCCTGGGCTTTGCATCCCCGTCCATCACAACAACAGAAGACCGTGACCTCATTGACCTATTGCTGACGGCTGCAGTCAAAATAATCCTAAGTAACTGGAAAAGACACCACGAAAGCTACACCACAGGCGTGGCTCAACTGGGTCACGTTCCTAAGAGGGGCAGATAACATTACAGCGAAACACCTCACCGAAAACTCACAGGCAGTCAAACATATGGGGGCCCCTAGACCTCTACCTATCATCACATAAACCCCCTTAGGCGCAGAATCTAGACACCCAGCAAGGGACACACTATGGGGGACCCACGCCCTAACAAAAAGAAACCAGCAAGCAAGGCTCCTCTCCTATCTCTTCTTCGACCTCTGTCCTTCTCTATCCTCTCTATCGGTCCGGGGCGTGGACGAGTATACCCACCAGGCAGCGCAAAAGGGGAGACAGAAGACAACGCCAAGCAGGACTCGGAAAACAGACTTTTTGAACTATTCGAACTATCCGACCTTTCGGACCATTGCAAAGACCGAACTATTGCAGGGACAAGGAAGGCCGGCGGCCAACACTCTAT